>NC_084623.1:47501376-47713876 GCF_033978795.1 Nerophis ophidion
TTTTCTTTTTTTTTTGTAAGACAACAAGTTGGCCTAAATGTTGAATCTCCAGCGGCCTTTTTCATATCAATCCAGCTAATAAAGATGAATGTGGTTCTGTTTATTTTTAGTGTTACAAGTCGTTGTTTTGACTTCAAGAAAAGTTCTATTGGACTAAAATGTGCATGAAGTGTGTGATGTTTTGGCAAATCACGCACATTTTTGGACAATCATCACCAAGTGTCTCTTTGAAATATTATTTTTTATTGTTCAACACCAACATGTTGAACAATATGTCAACTTTGTTTTTTTACTGCTTTAACCTCGTAAGGCCCAAGCTGTTTTTTTTACATGCTTTTCTTATTTGTCTTTGCTATTTGGGCTTATTGGACCCCGATTTAGAATAAAAACTGAGAATCATCTTTTGATATGATGTACTTAGTCCATAAGTACACAAACATGTACGTCGTGTTTAGTGACATGCTAATGGGATGAATGATTGAGGGTGGTCGGAGGGGCCGTGGGCGCAAACTGGCAGCCACGCTTCCGTCAGTCTACCCTAGGGCAGATGTGGCTACAGATGTAGCTTACCACCACCAAGTGTGAATGAATAATGGGTTCTCACTTCTCTGTGAGCGCTTTGAGTATCTAAAAATAGAAAAGCGCGATATAAATCTAATCCATTATTATTATTATTATTATAATTATTATTTTTACACTTTTTTTTCCCTCCAAATTCCATTATGTTGTACTCTTCTGACACCACCAGATTGCAGTATAAGTGTCCACATAAGTGGCCATAAGACCCCAATTCAGCAGTGTACACAATTTTGGAAATAAGAGCTAAAAGGTGCTGTCCACGCATGTGGCCACTAAGCCTTTAGAGCAGGGTTAGGGAACCTATGGTTCTAGAGCCAGATGTGGCTCTTTTGATGACTGCACCTGGCTCTCAGATAAATCTTAGCTGACATTGCTTAACACGGTAAAAAATGAATGATTCCGCTGGTAATCACAGTGTCAAAAATAACGTTCAAAATATAAAACATTCTCATGCATTTTAATCCATCCATCTGGTTTCTACCGCACCTGTTCAAGAAGTCGCATTAATGGTAAGAAGTAGTTTATTTATTGTTGGTTAGCTTCAGAATAAAAATGTTATTAAAATGAATGAGACTTTTTATACTCTAAAAATGTTGGTCTTACTTAAAAATACGGGCATTTAGTTGTATTCAGTGTAATAAAAAAATATGATATGGCTCTCGCGGAAATACTTTTTAAAATATTTGGCTTGTATGGCTCTCTCAGCCAAAAAGGTTCCTGACCCCTGCTTTAGAGGCTAAACCAGGGGTTAAAGTACCGATGATTGTCACACACACCCTAGGTGTGGTGAAATTTGTCATCTGCATTTGACCCATCCCCTTGTTCACCCCCTGGGAGTATATATATATATATATATATATATATATATATATATATATATATGTATGTATTTATATATATATATATACACACATATGTATGCATGTATATATGTTTATACATACGTATGTATATCTATGTATGTGTGTATATATATATATATATATATATATATATATATATATATATATATATATATATATATATATATACATATGTCTTGATTGGATTATCCAGAGAATAGTGCTCGATACCGTGGTAGAGCGTAATATGTATGTGTGGGAAAAATCACAAGACTACTTCATCTCTACAGAACTGTTTCATGAGGGGTTCCCTCAATCATCAGGAGATTTTAATGGAAGCATTCACATACAATGGTTTATATAGGGCACATAGTGGGTGGGTACAGGCAGGCGTGGGGGCGTGGTGATTGGCTCATGTGTTACCTAGGAGGTGTTTCCGTCTGTGACGGCATGTTGATATGATTTCACTGCGCTTGTTGAGGGATGACAGGTCTGCATGATATATAATAAACAGTTTCTCTTTTAAGCATAAGTTGCAGCTTTTATTACCACTGTTGTAAGGTGTGCTAGATGCACTTGCACTGGCATCCAGCAAAAACTGTTTATTATATATCATCCAGACCTGTCATCCCTCAACAAGCACAGTGAAATCATATCAACATGGCGTCACAGACGGAAACACCTCCTAGGTAACCACATGAGCCAATCACCACGCCCCCCCGCCTGCCTGTACCCACCCACTCTGTGCCCTATATAAACCATTGTATGTCAATGCTTCCATTAAAATCTCCTGATGATTGAGGGAACCCCTCATGAAACAGTTCTGTAGAGATAAAGTAGTCTTGTGATTTTTCCCACACATACATATATATATATACATATGTATGTATGTATATATGTAGGTATACATATATGGATACACACATATATGCATACACAAACACACAAACACACACATATATATGTATATATATATGTATATATATATATATATATATATATATATATATATGTATATGTATGTTAATTTAACTAATAAACACTGCTTATTGTGTGCTTGTGTTGCTCGTCATGAAAAAAATTCCCGTCGAAGAAAAAAACGCACACATATATAAGAGACTCATTTTTCTTAGGCCTGGGGGCTTCTTGTCAGCGCTGTGTGGTCTCCACAAAGGGAAGCTATAGATGTGCCTTGAGGGTCCGTGTCACAGGTTAATGCCGATCACGTGGGGCTAAAGAGGCGCCGCTAAGGTTATGGTGTGGGGACGTTTGAATGAGTCATGGTGGTCCACCAGCTCTGTGGTCATTCCTCTAAGCAGAACTGACACATCAGGGTCAACGTGTACCTCAAGACACACACCGAAATCCCCGCGAGGGTCCCGCACACTAGGAGACCTTCACTGTTCGTGCACACACAGGGGAGCCACCGGAGGTAAACACAGCGGCGTGCATAATTGTGTACACACACACACACACACACACACACACACACACACACACACAAACACATACACATACACGCTTAATATGGCCTTTACTATATAGGTCACAGCAGCAGTTGCATAAATCGCAGAACAGAACAGAGCGGTTCAGAAGGCACCCGAATGGAAAACAGAGATAAAGTGAAAGTGGGCTTGAGGGGGTCTCGGGCGGGGTCACGTGGGTGACATCTGAAAGTGCACCTGTGGGTGTCCTTCATTTCCTGTCAGAGCACACAGTGGATGGAAACGGCGTCACAGAGAGACACCTTCTGTGGCGTATTCACTCTTAATATCTGAGAAGTATTCAGTGAGGTTTCGGTGAAGGCTGAAATAAAAAAAGGATTTACATGATAAGTCGGTATATGTGTTGTCTGTGGGCAGGGGCTGTCGTCCACACTTTGGGCCCCCATACACAAGACTCCTGAAGGGCTCCTGTCCCCGCCCTAAACCCAATTAGTCACTACCTCATGAAAACGTACTTGGTATATTTAATAAAAAAAAAATATTCATTGCACAGATTCAGTTGAAATCAGGTGTTTTTTTAAATGTATTTATTTTTTCCATTTTTTACCTATTTTTATTTTATAATTTATTATATTTATTCTTTATATTTATTAACCATCTTATAAAATACATGTAAAAAGCTTCATTAACAATAACATCTATTTCAGTGATTTTCAAACTAATATGGATTTTTTTAAATTGTATTTATTATAATATTTGTTCATTTATATACACCTACATATATATATATATATATATATATATATATATATATATACACCTACATTTATATATATGTGTATATATATAAATATACTGTATATATATATATATGTATATATTTATAAATATATATATATATGTATATATATATATATATATATATATATATGTATAAATAAATATATATATATATATATAATGTGTATATATATATATATATATATATATACATACACATATATACCCATGGATATACACACGTATATATATATATATACACATATATATATATACATATATATATATATATATATATACATAGGCATATGTATACACATACGTATATATACATTTTATACATATACATACTTATATATATGTATACATATGTATGTATGTGTATATATATATATATAAATGGATAATTGCATATATATAAAATTATGGATAATTGTGTATATACATACATACATACATATGTATATATATATACACACACACACACTATACTGCCAAAAGTATTTGGCCACCCATCCAAATGATCAGAATCAGGTGTCCTAATCACTTGGCCAGGCCACAGGTGTATAAAATCAAGCATCCGGGCATGGAGACTGTTTCTACAAACATTTGTGAATGAATGGCCTGCTCTCAGTAGCTCAGTGATTTCCAGCGTGGAAATTTCATAGGATGCCACCTGTGCAATAATCCAGTCGTGAAATTTCCTCGCTCTTAAATATTCCAAAGTCAACTGTCGGCTTTATTATAAGAAAATGTGTTGAAGAACTTGACTGGCCTGCCCAGAGTCCTGACCTCAACCCAATAAAACACCTTTAGGATGAATTGGAACAGAGACTGAGAGCCAGGCCTTCTTGACTAACATTAGTGTGTGACCTCAGCAATGCGCTTTTGGAAGAAGGGTGGAAAATTCCTATAAACACACCCCGCAACCTTGTGGACAGCCTTCCCAGAAGAGTTGAAGCTGTAATAGCTGCAAAAGGTGGATATGCACATTCACCAAACCCTTCTTTTGTGGAAAATATATATATATTTTTTTTTCAAATTCGAGACAACACAGTTTATGAACTCACAAGAAAGTACACACCTGCAAATCAGTGTGAATTCTGCTGTTGCCAGTTCAGATAAGCGTGGCTTCACCTTGGCAAGAGCCACTCTCGTGTCACCTTGAGAGTGTTGTTGTTCTGAAGAGTTTCTGTGGAACTTGGCTTTGCTGAATTTCGATGATTTTGTCGAGGTATTCATTATTGACATTTACTGTCTCAACAATGCTGGATGGAAACTTAGACTTAGACTTGCTCTTATTGTCAGTCAAATTTGAATTTTACAGTACAGATAAGAATGGAATTTCCTTGCATTAGCTCGTTGTTGTCAGAACGTGGATTACTTTGCTGCTTGCTGCAAGAATTGTTTTCTTGACTGGACATGGCGTGCAGGTAAAAGCATGATTTAATTTTAACTCAAAAGCTGCAAAAGGGTACAAACAAACGGCGCTCACAGTGGAGGCACAAAACTTGGGGCAGGAAACAAAAACGTAAACACAGCCTGAACTATGATCATAAACACAAACACTTACGGTGACGTGAGCAGAGCAGCATGAACTATGAACATGAATAACCAGAGCATTATAATGTCAAGAGTACTAACAATGTCAATGTCGCCAGGCCCACTACCTGGCAACTACAGGCTTAAATGGTCCCTCTTCCTGATTAGTGACAAGTGCGTGAGTCCGAATGAGTCAGGTGAAACCAATGAGTTGTCATGGTGACAAAACAAACCAGGAAGCGCAAACAGGAACTAAAACAGTCCAAAAACCAACAGAACATAACTAAACCAAACATGATCGAGACCACAGATCATGACAGTTGTAGTTCAGGATAAAAGAGCAATAATATGCAGATATAAATACGTACAGATAAATATATTGCACTTTTGCATATGCATCCACATTTATGGATGCATATGAAAAAGTGTGTATGTGTGTATATATACTGTATGTATGTATGTATGTATGTATGTATGTATGTATATATATATATATATATATATATATATATATATATATATATATATATATATATATATACTGTATGTATGTATGTATGTATGTATGTATGTATATATATATATATATATATATATATATATATATATATATATATATATATATATATATATATATATATATATATGTATTAGGGGTGGGCAAATTAATGCGTTAATTACGAGTTAACTCATCAATCTATTAACGCCGACAATTATTTTATCGCACATTTGCGTATGTTGTTTACATGCTTTTATTTTGTTAACGCCTGTTCTTAACAAGATGGCGTCGCCCGGATGGGCTTCGGCGTCGAGGGGCTCTTGGTAAAGATGGAACATTTGGCAAAAATACCGGACAATTCTGCAAATTTCATGGCTGGCTTACAGCGTGGTCACTCCAGGATCACTTACGACCGCCAGACAATTCTGGATGTGGATAGATCGGGCCGTTTTGGACTGAATGACGCGTGCATGCTAGACCGGCTAGCTAGCATGCCGGCTACATCCAGCGGCCTGTGAAGCAGCGGAGTATATGTGTTGTCTGTCTATTTATGAATAATGCAGACGAGGAGTGTTGGCTGAGTTCTTAACGTTTACTTTCAGAGCGTGCATATCACAACATACAAGATGCCGTCATGGCGACACAACCTATACCGGGCTACCGTGCATGCTCGTCACTCCTGTTGCATGCTGGGTAGGGTAGTTATTTTATTCCCTGGCTCATAACATCACAATATAGTACCATGTATATGCGTTCAGTTTATCAAAGCACCAAGCAAACAATCGGAAAATTCCCATCATATCAATTCCTAGATATGGTCATAATTATTTTAAGTGCACTACGCAGAATAAACACAACATTATTAATATTGCTACTACAGATAATTTGATCAAAAATTCCCTAAAACAGCCCACTACCTATAATATAGTTTTTTTAAACATAAGATCCCTGATAAAAAAAATGTTTCTGCTGTTACCTCAGAAATTGCCTGTTCAGATGTTATGATTGTGGCTCAGAGATTCGTATGTAGATTATATTTATTTTCCATAACAAACAGGATAACTTAAATACCCTGGCAGTGGCAATAAGATTAAATGTTTGTATTTACATTTTTGGAGTTGATTTTCATAAAATATGCTATTTAACTGCTACTGTTTAACAAGGACTGATTTAAATTGTGTTTGCACAGCGAATGTTTTGGCGATTTTGTTCATGTGGGAGAATATTCTAATAAAGGTGCACTACACACTACTTTTGAATTCATTATTGGGCTTTGCGTATATAATGCAGTTAATCGCGATTAATCGGAGAAATAGTGTGATTAACTTTGATTAAAATGTTTAATCGTTGCCCAGCCCTAATATATATATATATATATATATATATATATATATATATATATATATATATATATATATATATATATATATATATATATATACATACAGTGGTGGTCAAAATTTTACATACACTTGTGAACGACGTAATGTCTTGAATTTCTAATAATTTCTACAACTCTTATTTTTAGCACATACTTGTTTGTCACAAAAATTATTCTTGAAGTTTTGTTCCTTTAAGAATGTATGGGTCTACTAAAAATGTGACCAAATCTGCTGGGTCAAACTTATACATACAGCAACATTCATTATCAATTTTGGTGATGTAGAAAAGTTACAATCAAATCAAATTAGCTTCATGGCATGGCCTCTTAACTTCATGTGAGTGATTATGATTGACAACACCTGTGGACTTATCTGAGCCCATTTAAATAGGGCTCATGTGATGCAGTCATTGGTTACAAACGCGACAATGGGAAAGTCAAAGGAACTAAGCACATATCTGAAAAAATAAACAAACGAATAATTGACTTGAACAAGTCAGGAAAGTCATTGGGAGCCATTTCAAAGCAGCGTAAGGTCCCAAGAGCAACTGTGCAGACAATTGTTTGTAAGTATAAAGTGCATGGCACAGTTTTGTCACTGCCACGATCAGGAAGAAAACGCAACCATTGGTCAGGATGATCAAGAGTCAACCAAGGACGACCAAAAAGCAGGTCTACAATGAATTGGAAGCTGCTGGAACACAGGTGTCCACAGTCAAGCGTGTTTTGCATCGCCAGGGACTGAGAGGCTACCATACAAGAAGGAAGCCCTTGCTACAAAAGCGACACCTCAAGGTTTGTCTAAAGTTTGCTGCTGATCACATGGACAAAGATAAGACCTTCTGGAGGAAAGTTCTTGGGCAAATGAAACAACAATTGAGCTGTTTGGCCACAATACTCAGCAATATGTTTGGAGGAGAAAAGGTGAGGCCTTTAATCCCAGGAACACTATTCCGACTGTCAAGCATGGTGGTGGTAGTATTATCCCATGGGCCTGTTTTGCTGTTTAGCCTGGAGGTTGGGTCGTGTGTGTGTGTGTGTGTGTATACGTATATGCATATATATATGTATATACAGTATATATACATATGTGTGTATTTGTATGTATGTATATGTGTATATATGTATATATATATGTATGTATATGTATATATGTGTGTATGTATGTATATGTGTATATATGTGTGTGTATATATGTATGTGTGTGTGTATATATATATATGTGTTTATATATGTGTGTGTATGTATATATATATATAATGTGTGTGTGTATATATATGTATGTGTATATATGTGTGTGCGTGTATATATATGTGTGATATATATATATATATATATATATATATATATATATATATATAATGTGTGTATATTTGTGGGCCTTGAAACTGCAAAAAATAAGATTTTGAACAAAAAAAATTGAAATGCTCGGGCCAATGCTGATACTTTTTTTCTTGAAAATTGTCAAGCAATGAATGAGTCGGTAGTCTTTTCTTTAATTAAAATAAATAAAAAACATGCAAACTATTGATAGACGATGCAACAATATCAACAAAACAAAAACTGTTAACAAAAGCCAACACTACTAATGGCTCTTGTTTTAATATTTTATTCTTCTGCACTCAAAATCCTGCTGTATTCAAAAACTAATAAAACATCTATCTATCATGCTAGTATCAATCCATTACGGATACTAACCCCTGGTATCGACTCGATGTTTGTATCGACCTGATTTACCCGCTTTGCAGGTACACTATAAAAACATAGATGCTATTAACTTGCAGTCATTATGTTTTATTTTTGATGCCAGAAAATCTAATATCATTTCATCATTCCAATTAACGATAATTAAAAAGTATTTTTATCCCTTTTTTTTCTTACTGACGTCAGTGTGGACTTTTATTTTGAAGGCAGGATTTGAACCCACCTACTAGGTCGATAAAAACTTGTTGTAATTTGGATGAATTGAGTAAACTCCCAGGTACAAGCAGGTAAGGTATAATATTTATGTTATTTTTTTTAATTTAAAAAAAAATAGTTAAGTTGAATATTGAATATGTTAGCTGTGTAGTGCTCGCGATAAACACAGCAGTTAGCTTAGCATCTCATGCTACATAGCCGGAAGCTAAAGTGTAGATTATGTATTATTTCGTTTAAAGTTGCTATTTATTTTGGCATGACATCATTTTGATGTCACATACTAGTCTCCTAACAAGAGCTTTCTATGTCTTAAGTGTCAACTTTTACCTGGGGACACTCGGGACTTGGTAATAGTTCATGTTCGAGAACCTTCCGATGGGGACGCAAATGGACAAAAGTGTTGGGACACCATGTTATCACAATTGCACCAAGTTAAAACAGTTTCCACTCTTCTGTGCGCTCTGAAAGATGGTAAGTGTTTTTTGTATGGTCCAGAATAACATTTGAATATAGTTTCTAAAAAATGATGCAATCATACTTGTGACAAATATACCACATGGTGGCGCTGTTATTAAGGCCTACTGAAACCCACTACTACCGACCACGCAGTCTGATAGTTTATATATCAATGATGAAATATTACCATTGCAACACATGCCAATACGGCCTTTTTAATTTACTAAATTGCAATTTTAAATGATGACACGGACATTATTTTCCAGCCCGATCCAAGCTAAAAGTAGTTTGCTTTAATTACATAGTTACACAGTATTCTGGACATCTGTGTTGCTGAATCTTTTGCAATTTGTTCAATTAATAATGGAGAAGTCAAAGTAGAAAGATGGAGTTTGGAAGCTTTTAGCCTTAAGCCACACAAACACACGGGGTTTCCTTGTTTAAAATTCCCGGAGGTGAAGCTTTACTATGGAACAGAGCGGTCAAGCGAACATGGATCCCGACTACATGTCAACCGGCAGTTTTTGGTGAGAAAATTGTGGTAATAAGTCGCCACTTACCAGAGATCAGTGGAGCTTCTGTCCTGCTGCAGCTTCGTGACTCAGAGACACTGGCGTCAACACACCTGTGGCCACACCCCTCCGACTTTAAGGTACTATTTAACTCACTAAAACACTAGCAACACAATAGCAGATAAGGGATTCTTCAGAATTATAGTAAATGTGTCTAAAAACATGTGAATCGCTCTCACTGCCCTCGCCTTTTTTTTAATTATTTTTTTTTCCTTCTATGTCTTCACCCTGAATTTCCTCATCCACGAATCTTTCATCCTCGCTCAAATTAATGGGGAAATTGTCGCTTCCTCAGTCCGAATAGCTCTAGCTGCTGCTGGCTATGATTGGAAACAATGTGAGGAGCTCTACAACCAGTGACGTCACGCGCACATCGTCTGCTACTTCCGGTAAAGGCAGGGCTTTTTTATTAGCGACCAAAAGTTGCGAACTTTATCGTCAATGTTCTCTACTAAATCCTTTCAGCAAAAATATAGCGAAATGATCAAGTATGACACATAGAATGGACCTGCTATCCCCGTTTAAATAAGAAAATCTCATTTCAGTAGGCCTTTAAAGTCCATAGGTAAGATTGAGTTGAATGTAGGAGTAGAACAGGGGTGTCCAAAGTGCGGCGCGGGGTCCTTTCGCGGCCCGCAGGTAATTTTTTAACGGCCCCACGGCACATTTTAAAAATACTGTGGAAAAAAAATTAAAAACATAAAAAGTGGTAGAAAAAGGAAACAGGTGAAATTTAACAAGAAATTTACTCTAATAACAAAAAGCTGCCATGCAGGCTGTTTCTTTCTTCAAAAAACAAAAATAGTGAATCAAAATCAATTATGAATTATTGACCTATTCAAGGCTCCAATCACGTCACATTAAATATTCCACTTTGAGACATTTTTTGGGGCAAATGTTGTTTTAATATTGTTTCTATAGGAGGACAAACATGACACAAACTTTCCTAATTGTTGCAAAATCCCTCCGTTTACGTTAAACATGCTTCACTAATAAAAGTACTTGGCGCGCGACATTTTGTTCTACTAATTGCGCACTCTTTTTGTCTGCCCAACTTTTTACGCTGGCCGTGAATGCACAAAGGTGAGCATTGTTGATGTTATTAGATTAGATTAGATAGTACTTTATTTATTCCGTCAGGAGAGTTCCTTCAGGAAAATTACAATTTTCAGCACAATCCCATTCAAGATCAGACAAACATTACAGGGAGACAGAACAGGATCGCTGACGGGTCTGCCGGCTTCCAGCACCCCTTACAAAAAAGATGACATACAGGTAAACAAGGGGGCTGGGGGGAAGAAAAAAATAGAAGATTAAAATAAAATTTAAAAATCGGTCTTAGCCTAGGCCCTGGAGTGGGGGTGCAGACTGAGGCCAAGGGGAAAAAAAAAAATCAGGCAAATTTCGTCACCGATACTAACATGCTCTTTATGCTAGCCCGTGTACATATTGCCTCGTATTTTAGGTATATTAGAGCACATTTTATTTGCAGTTTCCGTTTCCTTCAACTTCAACACACACATCTTTACCTTTGGCCATTCTAAGCCAGTAATTTTGAGAAGTTATCACACCCTCCGTTTTAGTAATGTTTTCCAATGTTATAAAAATGTGTAAAATAAAAATTACATTTCAGCATTTCTGTCAACGAAGATTCGCGTCAGCCTGCGACACATAGTCATTTTGATAGTAGGCTAATATAGCTAATATAGACATATCATGTATTGCCCTCATTATAACACTTATATAAAGCTTTATATCTTTTGCAGCTCCAGACAGATTTTTGTTTTGTATTTTAGCTCTAATACGGCTCTTTCAACATTTTGGGTTGCCAACACTAAGAGAGGCTCCAGTGCCCCCCGCGACCCCGGAGGGAATAAGGGGTAGAAAATGGATAGATGGATGGATGAACATATCTTACAGCTTTGAAGTTAAAGGCTTATAAAAAATATTTTAAAATGCCCCATGGGCCAGTTTAAATGCTGTTGATGAGTATTAAAAAGCCATCAAACATTTGGATCGTTCAATCAAATATAAAAACATTGTCAGAGGTCATAGCGTATTATTTTTAACCTTCCAGTGTTCATGTGATGTATTCTAATCTTCACACATTCGACTCATCTTTATCCACCTTTTTTTTGTATTATTCCCACATCCACAGTGAAGTTCAGTGCGTAGACACGAGCAACTGTCACTGAGATGGAGGAGGTGAGAGGGCGGCTGCATCGGCGATTTCTCATGAATGAGATCCGAGGAAAACATAATGAGACCTGAGAGACTTAAACGTCTGCATAGGCAGTTTGTTTCAGTGCTTCATGCACATGTTAACCTGCAGCAAATCCTACCTTGAATAGCAATATTACCCTGTTATGGAAATACAACATTTTAACCTAGTAAATTAAAACCATAAAGTGATCACAAAATTACGTTATCCAAACCCAAAAATATAATAGAACATATCGTAAGTTCTGGAATATAAGCCGCTACTTTTTCCCTGCACTTTGAACCACGTGGCTTTTAAAACGGTGTGGCTAATTCATGGATAATGGGTTATACTTGTATAGCGCTTTTCTACCTTCAAGGTACTCAAAGCGCTTTGACACTACTTCCACATTTACCCATTCACACACACATTCACACACTGATGGAGGGAGCTGCCATGCAAGGCGCCAACCAGCACCCATCAGGAGCAAGGGTGAAGTGTCTTGCTCAGGACACAACGGACGTGATGAGGTTGGGATTTGAACCAGTGACCCTCGGGTTGCGCACAGCCACTCTTCCACTGCGCCACGCCGTCCCGGATCTTTCTTTACTAACGGCCATAATGCAAATAGATTTAATTGCACAAAAGCAGAGGCATTGAAATGTGTGTTATTGTTTGTGCCATGGCATCATCCTTTGGACGACTTTACTCACTACATGTGCAGTGATTTAACCTCTTAAGGCCTAAGCTGTTTGAGCGGCCCATTCTTATTCTTTCACAAATGTTCGTAGAAGCAGCCTACATGCCTAAGTGCTCGATTTTATACACCTGTGGCCGAGTAAAGGGATTAGGCCGCTTGATTCTGATCATTTGGATGGGTGGCCAAATACTTTTGCCATTATAGAGTATATGCTGAGGAGCGCAGGGACAAGAACCGAACCGTGTGGAACTACGCCCATTACCTTAACATACACTTAGGTCACGTTTTTATGAGAGACACACTGCATCCTTTCTGTAAAATAGGAGTTCAAACAAAAATATACCAATAATATGTGTTCTGATGTGTGCTTAGGGAATGTTACTATCAACAGTATTGAAAGCAGCACTAAGATCAAGAAGCAGCAACATGGATGATGCGTCAGCATCCATAGTTAGCAATAGATCATTAGTCAAATTTGCTGTCTCAGTAGTGTGATTCGCCCTGAAACCAGACTTATAGGGTTCACAGAGATTGAATGGACGCTAAGTGTTCATTTAGCTGCTGTGCAACATTTTTTTTAAATTTTCGAAATAAAGGGAAGGTGGTCAGAATTGAGGTTAGGTCTTTTAAGCAGAGGATGAATAACCACTTTTTTTAATGCTCACGTAACAGTACCTGAAGAAAGTGATACGTTAATATTTAGCACTGGAAATGTCAGATAATATCGGCCTGCCGATATTATTGGCCAATAAATGCTTTGAAATGTAATATCGGAAATTATCGGTTTCAAAATTATCGGTTTCTGTTTTAAAAAAAAAGTTAAATTTATGACTTTTTAAAACGATGCTGTTTACACGAACATAGGGAGAAGTACAGAGCGCCAATAAACCTTAAAGGCACTGCCTTTGCGTGCCGGCCCACTCATATAATATCTACAACTTCACTCATACGTGAATGCAAGCATACTTGGTCAACAGCCATACAGGTCAGACTGTGGGTGGCCATATAAACAACTTTAACACTGTTACAAATATGCGCTACACTGTGAACCCACACCAAACAAGAATGACTTTAATATCTACGACTTCACTCATACGTGAATGCAAGCATACTTGGTCAACAGCCATACAGGTCAGACTGAGGGTGGCCATATAAACAACTTTAACACTGTTACAAATACGCGCTACACTGTGAACCCACACCAAACAAGAATGCCTTTAATATCTACGACTTCACTCATACGTGAATGCAAGCATACTTGGTCAACAGCCATACAGGTCAGATTGAGGGTGGCCATATAAACAACTTCAACACTGTTGCAAATATGCGCTACACTGTGAACCCACACCAAACAAGAATGACAAACACATTTTGGGAGAACATCCGCACCGTAACGCAACATAAACACAACAGAACAAATACCCAGTACCCCTTGCAGCACTAACTCTTCCGGGACGCTACAATATACACCCCCGCTACCTCCTCAATCTCATCATGCTCTCTGAGGGAGAGCATGTCCCAAATTCCAAGCTGCTGTTTTGAGGGAGGTTGAAAAAAATAATGCACTTTGAAGGCAGAAGTAGATGGAGACCAGCAATCTTCTACATGAATAACCTCATCAAGTGGACCCAGCTTTCTTTGAGAGAGGTCTTTAGTGTGTGCAAGGACTGTGACAAATGGTGCAAAATATCTGGACAAGTTCCTGGCAGCTACCATCACTCCTGAGGACGCTGAAAGAAGAAGAAGAAGAATGGCTGACAATCTTTTTTCTTTTAAACGTTTCATTTAAACCTTCGTGCCAGTCACCTCCACGCTGACTGGAAAACATGCAAACACTCCAAATTTGCATACCGATGTGCGCACACGTAGGACTGTTATGACGCTCACATACTTCCTGAGTCTTGCTGTGCTTTCTCAGTTATGCAAAAAGCCACCATGCCTTTCTGATGCATCTGATTACCTCCCTCCGGCCCAACCCTTCATGTTGATCACCAATTACTGGTCCTCAAGAAACCGAAGGGAAAAGGTCTTTATCCTGGTCCCTATGGCAACCACACTCCTCATTTCTTCACAATCAGTCTCACACTCAGTCTTCTTCTCCGTCCTGTCTCGGCACAGCCACAGACTTGGTGGATCAGGACATCTGTACAGGACTTACTGTGTCTATTCTAGAATTATTTACATAATCAATGACTCCGTCTGTTACACTTCTCCTCCTGTGATCTCTGTAGTAGCTTCCAGAAATCAATGAGCAGTTTCTGTTGGCTTTTGTTATGCAATCATACACATCAGTACTATTTTACATACAGCTCAAGCAGGGGTCACCAACCTTTTTGAAACCAAGAGCTACTTCTTGGGTACTGATTATTGCGAAGGGCTACCAGTTTGATACACACTTAAATAAATTGCCAGAAATAGCAAATTTGCTCAATTTACATTTAATAAATACATTTATATATATATAAAAATGGGTATTTCTTTCTGTCATTTAGTCATACATTTTTTTTTTTCCTTTTCCGGAAGGTTTTTTGTAGAGAATAAATGATGATAAAAATACTTAATTGAACGGTTTAAAAGAGGAGAAAACACGGAAAAAATGAAAATAAAATTTTGAACCATAGTTTATCTTTAACTTCGACTCTTTAAAATTCAAAATTCAACCGAAAAAAAATAATAGAAAAACTAGCTAATTCGAATCTTTTTGAAAAAAAATTTAAAAAAATAATTTTTGGAACATTAGTAATTTTGCCTGATTTAAGATTACTTTTAGAATTTTGATGACATTTTTTAAATAAGTTACAATCAATCTGCTCTTTGTCATAATATATACCAAATTGGACCAAGCTATATTTCTAACAAAGACAAATCATTATTTCTTCTAGATTTTCCAGAACAAACATTTTAAAAGAAACTCAAAAGACTTTGAAATAAGATTTAAATGTGATTCTTCAGATTTTCTAGATTTGCCAGAATATTTTTTTTTAATTTTAATCATAATAAGTTTGAAGAAATATTTCACAAATATTCTTCGTCGAAAAAACAGAAGCTAAAATGAAGAATTTCATTAAAATGTATTTATTATTCTTTCCAATAATAAAAAAAATAAATTACTTGAACATTGATTTAAATTGTCAGGAAAGAAGATGAAGGACTTTAAAAGGTAAAAACGTATGTGTTTAAAAATCCTAAAATCATTTTTAAGGTTGTCTTTTTGAAAGTTATAAGAAGCAAAGTAAAAATAAATGAATTTATTTAAACGAGTGAAGACCAAGTCTTTAAAATATTTTCTTGGATTTTCTAATTATATTTGAGTTTTGTCTCTCAGAATTAAAAATGTCGAGCAAAGCGAGACCAGCTTGCTAGTAAATAAATAAAATGTAAAAAATAAAGGCAGCTCAATGGTAAGTGCTGCTATTTGAGCTATTTTTAGAACAGGCCAGCAGGCTACTCATCTGGTCCTTACGGGCTACCTGGTGCCCGCGTGCACCGCGTTGGTGACCCCTGGGCTAGAGTTAGGCGTTGTATCCAGCACAGACTGCAGTGTTCACGCTCCAAACCTTAACTCACTGTTTTAGGAGAGCATCTGTAAAATGAAATGGCATTTTTAGAACATCCTCCTTTTAGAACCTTATCTTCTTCCAGTCTGCCTCATCTTCTTCCAGCCTGCCTATTTCTTCCAAGTAGCGTTTACAGTGGAATTGCAGAACATTTTCTGTCTGACACAAGACTTATCTCCTCCGAAGCAGTCAGTGCGGAGGTATTCTGGGGAAGACACAGGGCTTAAGGGAGGAAGAGAGGAATTATTGAAAGAGAGGAAGGGAGAATGTTGAGGTCTAGAGGTATATGAAGGGTAACTGGAGTGAGCGAAAAGAGATTGTGGTACAATTATTTCAAAATCCGAAGAATAAAATAACAAAAATCGAATTGAGGTGTAAGAAAGATAAAATCAATAAAGTGGGAATGAAAGGGTGATATCTATATGCGAGGCTAAAACGAAAAAAACTGGATGAACCGTGAAGGAGGTGCGTTTATAAAAAAAAAAAAAAAAGTGCCCTCCCTTTGCGTAAGTGTCTAGGTCAGATAGAAGGCTGCTGCCTGAGGATCTCAACAAGCATGCATGATGGAACAGTCAGGAAAGGTCTGAGGTATTCTTAGAACCTTGCAAGTCATGAAAAGTTCACCACGGTTTATTTGCTCCTATACAAACACACTGTAAGTATTCTGAACACTGCAAGGTAAGTGCAAAAGTAACTTAAGGCTTCTGGGGAAAAAATAAAGTATATATACAGTACAGGCCAAAAGTTTGGACACACCTTCTCATTCAATGCGTTTTCTTTATTTTCATGACTATTTACATTGTAGATCACTTTTTGACTCGAGGGCCCGCATTGTTTAAAACATTTTTTATATACTGTATATACAAACCCCGTTTCCATATGAGTTGGGAAATTGTGTAAGATGTAAATATAAACAGAATACAATGGTTTGCAAATCCTTTTCAACCCATATTCAATTGAATGCACCACAAAGACAAGATATTTGATGTTCAAACTCATAAACTTTATTTTTTTTTGCAAATAATAATTAACTTAGAATTTCATGGCTGCAACACGTGACAAAGTAGTTGGGAAAGGGCATGTTCACCACTGTGTTACATCACCTTTTCTTTTAACAACACTCAATAAACGTTTGGGAACTGAGGAAACTAATTGTTGAAGCTTTGAAAGTGGAATTCTTTCCCATTCTTGTTTTATGTAGAGCTTCAGTCGTTCAACAGTCCGGGGTCTCCGCTGTCGTATTTTACGCTTCATAATGCGTCACACATTTTCGATGGGAGACAGGTCTGGACTGCAGGCGGGCCAGGAAAGTACCCGCACTCTTTTTTTACGAAGCCACGCTGTTGTAACACTTGTCTTGCTGATATAAGCAGGGTCGTCCATAATAACGTTGCTTGGATGACAACATATGTTGCTCCAAAACCTGTATGGATCTTTCAGCATCTATGGTGCCTTCACAGATGTGTAAGTTACCCATGCCTTGGGCACTAACACACCCCCATACCCTCACATAGCTCGGTTGGTAGAGTGTCCGTGCCAGCAACTTGAGGGTTGCAGGTTCGATTCCCGCTTCCGCCATCCTAGTCACTGCCGTTGTGTCCTTGGGCAAGACACGTTACCCACGTGCTCCCAGTGCCACCCACACTGGTTTAAATGTAACTTATATATTGGGTTTGACTATGTAAAGCGCTTTGAGTCACTAGAGAAAAGCGCTATATAAATATAATTCACTTCACAGATGCTGGCTTTTGAACTTTGCGCCTATAACAATCCGTATGGTTATTTTCCTCTTTGTTCCTAAAGACACCACATCCTCCGTTTCCAAATATAATTTGAAATGTGGGCTCGTCAGACCACAGAACACCTTTCCACTTTGCATCAGTCCATCTTAGGTGAGCTCGGGCCCAGCCAAGCCGGCGGCGTTTCAGGATATTGTTGATAAATGGGTTTGGCTTTGCATAGTAGAGTTTTAACTAGCACTTACAGATGTAGCAATCAACTGTAGTTACTGACAGTGGTTTTATGAAGTCCATGTGGTGATATCCTTTACACGTTGTCGGTTTCTGATGCAGTACCGCCTCAGGGATCAAAAGTCTGTAATATCATCGCTTACGTGCACCGATTTCTCCAGATTCTCTGAACTTTTTGATGATTTTACAGACCCATCCATCCATCCATTTTCTACCGCTTATTCCCTTTCGGGGTCGCAGGGGGCGTTGGCGCCTATCTCAGCTACAATCGGGCGGAAGGCGGGGTACACCCTGGACAAGTCGCCACCTCATCGCAGGGCCAACACAGATAGACAGACAACATTCACACTCATATTCACACACTAGGGCCAATTTAGTGTTGCCAATCAACCTATCCCCAGGTGCATGTCTTTGGAGGTGGGAGGAAGCCGGAGTACCCGGAGGGAACCCACGCATTCACGGGGAGAACATGCAAACTCCACACAGAAAGATCCCGAGCCTGGATTTGAACCCAGGACTGCAGGACCTTCGTATTGTGAGGCAGACGCACTAGACCGTGGATGGTTAAATCCCTAAATTCCTTGCAATAGCTCGTTGAGAAATGTTGTTCTAAAACTGTTCGACAATTTGCTTACAAAGTGGGGACCCTCACCCCATCCTTGTTTGTGAATTACTTATCATTTCATGAAAGCTGCTTTTATACCCAATTAGCCTGCACATCTGTGGGATGTTCCATATAGGTGTTTGTTAGCATTCCTCAACTTTATCAGTATTTATTGCCTCTTTTACCAACTTCTTTGTCATGTGTTGCTGGCATCAAATTGTAAATTTAATGATTATTTGCAAAAAAAAAAACGTTTATCAGATTGAACATCAAATATGTTGTCTTTGTAGCATATTCAACTGAATATGGGTTGAAAATGATTTGCAAATCATTGTATTCCGTTTATGTTTACATCTAACACAATTTCCCAACTCATATGGAAACGGGGTTTGTATATGATTTGCCAGAGAAGCTAGACAAGACAAAAAAAAATAAAAAATAGGAAAATTCAAAATCCGTGGCAAGTCCGTGTCAAAATATGCCAAAACGCCACAGACAAATGCACAGCTGTACAGAGATCAACTTGTACCTGAAACAGTCATTACCAGTTTTAGATTTGACTTATTGAAAGCTGCAGAGACCCTGTTTATATTTATGGTTACACCACAATTATGTAGCTGAAAACAGTAAATGGCTTTATAAATCCATTTCTCAGCAATTTTTAGATTAGATCACAGTGATTCTAGAACTTATTTAATCAAATACAACTTGGCTTTTAAAGTACTGTACTCCCATAATGATCAAAATGAAAGTACAGTAGCGTCGTAGGCCTAAGTTTTTATTAAAACAAGGCAGAGTTTTTATTTAACAGGTATATTTAATATTATTACGCACCGTTCAAACAGTTCCAACACTATGTTGAAATATCGGAAAATAAAACACTGTACTTTAACCAAGTGATTCTTTGGTGTACCAGCAGATGCAGCTCGTGTACTACCAGTGGTACACTTTTCACAGTTTGGATTAATTAATTAATCTGTTGGTAGCAATCTCAACAAACAGAAATATCAGCTATTGAAACTTGAGCCACATCAATGCAAACTTCAATGAAGATCACTAAGGTAACGCCTCTGCACCATGTAAGGTTGGCATCAAAACATTTAGGTTTTTTTACATTCCTTTAAAACTAATATTTTGAAGGTAACAACTGACCTTTCGCTATTAGCGCCCTTCATTATGTTGCTGTTGCTAAATCCGTCAAGCTTATCGAACAAACATGGCGTTTCCACTTTCGGGCCAAAGCAGCCGGTCTTTACATGTATTAAAAAGCTGTATGCCTATCCAGGTGTGACACTACGATCAGTAGTAACTGTTTTGCAATTCATTCGTTCCAAAGCAATTTTCCACATAAGGAATACTGTGAATCCAATTCATTCGTTCCAGGCACCCAAACATATCAACATAAATGCTTTTTGAAGACAATATTTAGCATAGTTTTATGATACACAGTTGAATGATACTCAGGCAAAGGCGCACAATTTGGGCAAACATATTTGCAAAAACAAACAAATCATACAAAAAGTAGGAAGTTAGCTAGAACATAGCCAATATATACCGTATTTTTCGGGTTATAAATTGCTCTGGAGTATACGTCGCACCGGCCAAAAATGCATAATAAAGAAGAAAAAAAACATATACGTCTCACTGGAGTATATGTGGGCTTCACGGTGGCAGAGGGGTTAGTGCGTCTGCCTCACAATACGAAGGTCCTGCAGTCCTGGGTTCAATCCCAGGCTCGGGATCTTTCTGTGTGGAGTTTGCATGTTCTCCTCATGAATGCGTGGGTTCCCTCCGGGTACTCCGGCTTCCTCCCACTTCCAAAGACATGCACCTGGGGATAGGTTGATTGTCAACACTAAATTGGCGCTAGTGTGTGAATGTTGTCTGTCTATCTGTGTTGGCCCTGTGATGAGGTGGCGACTTGTCCAGGGTGTACCCCGCCTTCCGCCCGATCGTAGCTGAGATAGGCGCCAGCGCCCCCCGCGACCCCAAAAAGGGAATAAGCGGTAGAAAATGGATGGATGGATGGAGTATATGTTGCATTTTTGGGGGAAATTTATTTTATAAAATCCAACACCAAGAATAGAAATTAGAAAGGTAATTTAAAATAAAGAATAGTTAACAACAGGCTGAATAAGTGTACGTTATATGAGGCGCAGTCAAGGCGTTGAGGGGTTCCGGTTTGGTGACCGCAGGATTAAGTCTCTGCTTTTTGCAGATGATGTGGTCCTGATGGCTTCATCTGACCGGGATCTTCAGTTCTCACTGGATCGGTTCGCAGCAGAGTGTGAAGCGACCGGAATGAGAATCAGCACCTCCAAGTCCGAGTCCATGGTTCTCGCCCGGAAAAGGGTGGAATGCCATCTCCGGGTTGGGGAGGAGACCCTGCCCCAAGTGGAGGAGTTCAAGTACCTAGGAGTCTTGTTCACGAGTGGGGGAAGAGTGGATCGTGAGATCGACAGGCGGATCGGTGCGCCGTCTTCAGTAATGCGGACCTTGTACCGATCCGTTGTAGTGAAGAAGGAGCTGAGCCGGAAGACAAAGCTCTCAATTTACCGGTCGATCTACGTTCCCATCCTCACCTATGGTCATGAGCTTTGGGTCATGACCGAGAGGATAAGATCACGGGTACAAGCGGCCGAAATGAGTTTCCTCCGCCGTGTGGCGGGGCTCTCCCTTAGAGATAAGGTGAGAGGCTCTGCCATCCGGGAGGAACTCAAAGTAAAGCCGCTGCTCCTCCACATCGAGAGGAGCCAGATGGTCAGGATGCCACCCGAACGCCTCCCTAGGGAAGTGTTTAGGGCACGTCCAACCGGTAGGAGGCCACGGGGAAGACCCAGGACACGTTGGGAAGACCATGTCTCCCAGCTGGCCTGGGAACGCCTCGGGATCCCCCGGGAGGAGCTAGACGAAGTGGCTGGGGAGAGGGAAGTCTGGGTTTCCCTGCTTAGGCTGTTGCCCCCGCGACCCGACCTCGGATAAGCGGAAGAAGATGGATGGATGGATATATGAGGCATAAATAACCAACTGAGAAGGTGCCTGGTATGTTAACGTAACATATTATGGCAAGAGTCATTCAAATAACTATAACATATAGAACAGGCTATACGTTTACCAAACAATCTGTCACTCCTAATCGATAAATCCGATGAAATCTTCTTCCTCGATGTCGCTTCCAAACAACTCTGCTAACTCCAAAGGTTTGCGCCGCTTCCTCTCGTCGTTTTCTGCCGCATATTTCACTACGTCCAGCTTGTAATCTGCAGTACATGATTTCTTTTTCGGTGCCATTATTGTTCAGCCCTTCTCAGCTTTTATAAGTTACCGCCAACGATGAAATTATCCATTTTAATAGCTACGGCAGTAGCACATAGCAGTTAGCTTTCCATGACCCACAATGCACTTCTGCCATGACCCTTGCCCGCCGAATTCTTATGGGTTGACGTTTGTGTGACGATTGCTGACATTTTCTTCGTATCTTCCGCGAATTATATAAATAATAATATTTGATATTTTACGGCAATTTGTTAATAATTTCACACATAAATCGCTCCGGAGTATATGCCGCACCCCCGGCCAAACTATGAAAAAAAACTGCGAGTTATAGTCCGAAAAATACGGTTTATACTTTTTTACTATTTATTAGCCCTCACATTTTAGAACATTTTTTATGATTAACTTTAAATATCATGGATTTTGATACTACATTTCTGCTGATTTGTTCACATCCAAAAATCATGGAGTTGATACTTGGCGTCCTAATAGTGGTACTTTAACTTTTCCTACGTTACGATGCAAATGTTAGCATGCTAATGTTTTATGCTAGCGTTTGCATTTGTTTTAACCTAAAAATCATGGCTTTAGATATTTGGCACCAACTTAAAAATATCCTGACTTTTCCTATCTTACATGATAATGTTTTATGTCAGCATCTTAGCAAATTTTAAATCATGGCTTTGGATACCTGGCGCCATCTTAGAAGAACGCTAGCACTTCCTAAGTCATGCTTATATTAGCATGATAACCATTTATGCTAGCATTTCAGCTAATTTGTATTAATTTCTTACTGATATGTGTGGATTTTCATAGTTTTCGCCATCTTGCAAGTATGCTAATTGTTCCCATGCTCGCTTTTTTGCTTCAATTAACCCCGGGCAACAGGTTCACCGCACCGATAGAAGGCTCATGAAAATTTGGGTGAGAAGTTTTTTCCAATTATTTTAAACCCCTTCAGGAAAGTGTCAGAGCCTGTTCTGTGCTAATTTGTGATTGGTCAGTCCACGTTGTGGTGCTGTGGCGTTGCGAAAGGTCAATTAGGCGGTTAGATAATTGACAATATTCCTCACAGTCCATTAATGAAATTTGTCTCATGGCCATCCCTATTATATAAAAATAATGGACGTTAAATAAGAAAATAAATAAATCGAAGATGCCTTGGTTACATTCTGAGTGAGGTATTGGTGAAAAAGAAGAGAAATAGGAGTGGTAGATGGGTGGAGGAGGAATTAATGGCGTAGGAGACAAGTGCTGATTGTAGATTAGTCACTCAAAGTGCCGTGGCCTCGTCACTCGTGTGCGTGAGTTCTTGTATTTCTACTCTTCTTGAGACATCAACATGGACAAGTGCATTCCATTTGAGGACTAATGAACAAGTTAGGACGGAAATCATGGTACCAATAGGGAAAACCTGTCATGGCGCGGAGTCGAACCCGCGTTTCCTCTGCGGCTGGATCTGCAGACGCCTCCTCTGACAGCGCGCCAAAGCGTTCCTCCATTGACAGCATGCTCAGACACGTCCCCCCTTGTGCTGAGCGCAGCACGCCCACGCGGAAACGAGCCTGCACACAATCAGGAATGAAAACACCTGGACTTGACGAGAGGGAGCGACATAAAAGACCAGTGAAACCAAGAGACCTTCGCCAGAACGTAGCCAATCCCCCTAGATGTTTTCTGTGATCGTGTCCTGCCTCACGACCTCCTCCTGGATCTTTGCTTGCCCTCCCCGATCCTGGACCACTGCTTGGAACCCCACATCGTTGCCTCTCTCCAGCCCCCGACCGCTTGCCTCACTGTTGACTGCCTCTTTGCGTTCCCCCTTGGATTTGACGAAAGATACATCCAACACGCAAAGACAACACCCTCTGGTAAATTCCACATTGTTATTTCCACACATCGTCCGCATTCATTCTCTAGTAGTAGCATCCACACCCCACACATTCATCAAAGGTTTTAATAAACCTTCTAAAACCGCAGTTCAGTCCTGGTGTTGCCTCCTTCCCTTTGCCTATACACAACAAAACCATTGTATCTAATAGAGTGCCTAATACTTCAGTTCGTGAACATTGCTCCAAAGTCAGGCAGCAATGTACGATAAAACAAGATGGCAGCTAAAGGACTTCCCTATTCATGCCGGAAAAAACCCGCCAGGTGAACAGCTGATTTTACGACTTCCAGTGCTGACGTAAGACAACCCGTGTCCCATATGTGACCATAGGATGAACAAATACACTACAGTACTAGGACTATAGTTGCCCTTAACAGTTAGCTTCTACAGCTGAGATGGCCCAAACTGCAGCCTTGGGACCATCAGTGGTACGTGACTCATTTGTCATCGGTCTTAAGCACATTACAAAATACAAAAAATAGAGATCTCATTTGCCCCCCTGGTGGTGAAATCCATCAACATTAGGGTGGTCCCAAAAAGCAGGGATTTTTCAAATTGACTGTGTCGGTTTTAAAAGTGGTCAACATATGAAATAACAAGTGTGCTTAAAAATTTGAAGTGCTCCCAGTCCGGCCAACATATTTAATAACAAGTGTGTGGAAGAAATTGAAATTTGCCCCCTTTGGCCAAATTTAATAAAAAAAATAAATAAATATGCACTTAGACTTAGACTTCCTTTTATTGTCATTAAAATTTGACCTTTACAGTACAGATAATAATGACATTTTGTTGCATTAGCTCATGGTAAGATAAAAGAGCAATAAGGTCCAGATATACATAAATAGATTATTGTACAGATAAATATATTGCACTTTTGCATATGCATTTACGTTTATGGATGTATGTTATATTGTCTTTATATTGCAGCAAGTTAATCCATTTTTGGGGGGAAATTGAGGGGATTATTTTAATGCATTCAAGAGTCTTACGGCCTGAGGAAGGAAGCTGTTACAGAACCTGGAGGTTCCGCTCCGGAGACATGTAGAGACATACTGTAATAACTTGAAGTAAACATCCATTCATCCGCTTGTCCCTTTAGATTAAAAAAAGATTAAAAACAAAAAACTGACAAAAAAAACAACTAAAAGCTTACCTTTTTTATGTTTGCATAGTATGAATAGATTATTACTGTTGTAAATACAAATCTTTATACCTAGAAAAGGTGGTCTCAAGAAGGTAATGTATACAAGAACTTGTGCGTGTGTGTGTGTGTGTGTGTGTGTGTGTGTGTGTGTGTGTGGCAATGGGGATTCATGTGGTTGAACCACTGGAATGTGTCCTCAATGAGTACGGTTTCATTAATCCTGGTTGACACGATGTACCACACTTCCACACCATGCACACGCACACAAACACAGATTGCAGATGCTGACAGCTGTAGTAGTGACGTCATCAGGCTAGTGGGTGCACATAACCGCTTGATAACTTATTAAAAATAGAACTACACTGCTTCGAAGCGTGGCCAGTTCACCATTTAATGTAATGCCTGCAGATGAAATATGTCAGTTTAAATTTGGCCCCTAACCACCTCTGGTTCTTGCACTGTATGATTGTTGTTAACATTGACAGTGTGAGCACATGTATGCTATATATAGTAATTAAGGGCCTGCTGAAATGAGATTTTCTTATTTAAACGGGGATAGCAGGTCCATTCTATGTGTCATACTTGATCATTTCGCGATATTGCCACATTTTTGCTGAAAGGATTTAGTAGAGCACATCGACGATAAAGTTCGCAACTTTTGGTCGCTGATAAAAAAAGCCTTGCCTGTACCGGAAGTAGCAGACGATGTGCGCGTGACGACACGGATTGTAAGGCTCCTCACATTGTTTACAATCATGGCCACCAGCAGCGAGAGCGATTCGGACCGAGAAAGCGACGATTTCCCCTTTAATTTGAGCGAGGATGAAAGATTCGTGGATGAGGATAGTGAGAGTGAAGGACTAGAAAAAAAAAAAAGGCGAGGGCAATGGGAGCGATTCAGATGTTATTAGACACATTTACTAGGATAATTCTGGAAAATCCCTTATCTGTTTATTGTGTTACTAGTGTTTTAGTGTTTTTTTGTGGTACCTGAAAGTCGGAGGGGTGTGGTGACCGCCAGTGTCTCCGGTGGGAAGAGGCAAGAGAGTCCGCAGCAGCAGGAGGACGGAAGCTCCGTTCATGTCTACGGTAAGAGCCGACTTATTACCACAATTTTCTCACCGAAACCTGCCAGTTGACATGTGGTCAGGAACCATGTTCGCTTGACTGCTCTGTTCCATAGTAAAGCTTCACCTTCGGGAATGTAAACAAGGAAACACCGGCTGTGTTTGTGTTGCTAAAGGCAGCTACAATACACCGCTTCCCACCTACATCTTTCTTCTTTGACGTCTCCATTATTAATTGAACAAATTGCAAAAGATTCAGCAACACAGATGTCCTGAATACTCTGTAATTATGCAATTAAAGCAGACTACTTATAGCTCTGATCGGGCTGGAAAAAAATGTCCGGTACAACCCGAGACGTCACGCGCACGCGTCATCATACGCGTCATCATACTGATGTTTTCAACAGGATACTCCGTGCGAAATTTAATATTGCAATTTAGTAAACTAAAAAGGTTGTATTGGCATGTGTTGCAATGTTAATATTTCATCATTGATATATAAACTATCGGACTGCGTGGTCGGTAGCAGTGGGTTTCAGTAGGCCTTCAATGCGTTCTTTTGTCATCATCTGCATTCTTACAAATTCCCACACAGAGCCTGATAACTCTTAAACATTTACGGTTCATACTAAGAAGAGTGTACTTTATAATGTCTGTACATGCCTCCATTTAAAATAAAATAAAAATGTTACAGGTTAGATTTCCCTCTTTGCTTAACTGAGCTCAATCAGCTCCTCTGAAATATCTTGCTCTATCACGTCTTGTTAGTAATTAAATACCAGTCTATCATATTAGATTTTTCCACGCTTGATTTATCAACACAAAAACATTTGAATGTAATGTGCAATCAGCAGTGTTGCACAGAGGCTCTCTTTGTCTGATTAGTCGCTACTGGAGAGAATTGTGTTTTGTTGGTGCTGGGTAGTTTATTTAAACAGTGTGCTGAAATGTTGCACCAGGAGTACAGAGTTGATGCGGATCATCGCCAAGATTGTCAAAGTTTTATGGAACATTTTCAGTACTGTTTAACAGGGCGGCAAATAACACCTTTCAGACGGGAAGAGGGGGTTGGCAGCTTACTGCGAGGTTTGTTCTACCGGGAAGCAATTGGACTATTCCGGACAAGGCGTGAAGGTAGGAACATATATATTTTCTCCAGAAAACTTGGCAGGGCATGAGGTAAACAAACATAAACTATGGCGTGGAACAAACACAAAATTGTGGCATAAAACAAACAGCATAAACTATGGCTTGGAACAAGCAAGAAATAAACACGACTTACGTGTACCCGACATGAACTATGGTATCGCATGAAAACAAGCAATGATGCCAGAACGACTGACTGGCAAAGGCAGGCTTAAATCAATCAATCAATCAATGTTTATTTATATAGCCCTAAATCACCAGGGCTGCACAAACCACAACCACATCCTCGGTAGAGCCCACATAAGGGCAAGGAAAACTCACCCCAGTGGGACGTCGGTGACAGTGACAATGATGACTAAGAGAAACCTTGGAGAGGACCGCATATGTGGGCAACCTCCCCTCCACCCCTAGGGGACTGAAAGCAATGGATGTCGAGCAGGTCTAACATGTTACTGTGAAAGTTCAATCCATAGTGGATCCAACACAACCGTGAGAGTCCAGTCCAAAGTGGATCTGACACAGTAGCGAGAGTCCTGTCCATAGTGGAGCCAACAGGAAACCATCCCAAGCGAAGGCGGATCAGCAGTGCAGAGATTTCCCCAGCCGATACACAGGCGAGCGGTCCATCCTGGGTCCCTACTCTGGATGAGCAGTCCATCCTGGATCCCGACTCTGGACAGCCAGTACATAACCCATGGCCACCGGAAACTAAAACAAAAAAGGGTGCACAAAAACAGGAACTAATGGAGTCTTAAAACTAACAGAAAATAACAAAAACATGATCCAGACGAAGTGGCTGGGGAGAGGGAAGTCTGGGTTTCCCTGCTTAGGCTGTTGCCCTCGCGACCCGACCTCGGATAAGCGGAGGAGGATGGATGATGGATGGATGGATGATCCAGACCACAGATAATGACATAACTTAGCCGTCAAATTTTAAATTGATCTTAACGTATGTTTTAGCCATTGTGCTGACTAACAATAAAAATGACTACCGTATTTTCTGGACTATAGTGTGTACTGTGCACCCACTACATTTATTAGAGGAAAATAATATTTTCCCATATATTAGCAGCACTGGACTGCAGATACGTTGTGAAATGAGTTATTTACACAGAAAAATGTTGTAAATGTTTATTTACATATTAATTGTTTCCACACAGTGTCCGTCACACAGCAGTAAAAGGGCTGTTTAAACAAAACCAGCTTTATCGCCTTGGACCCGCTAGCTTTCCAATCAGCTAAACGGATTAAATAAGTCCACGGCGATATTTTGCTAAAATTACTGAGGAACTTGCAAAACTAGAACAATACAAAAAAAAATGCCATTGTTAGTTAATAATACTAACACAGACACTTGTAAACGTGTTAGCATATTAGCTAATGCTAACGGCGCTAGTTTCATTACATTACGATAGCTTGTACAAAACACTCCTACAGACATCACACGTGGGACTTTTTAGTAAGTAAGAATTGTTTTAGTTATAATGAAAAAGTTACAAACGTTGCTGGGAGCGATGCATGAAGAATCCATACGAGTAGAAACGCCATGGACTTCTAAAAGACGGAATGGCACTTGTACTTACAGTTTAAAGGACTAAACCTGGGGTGTCAAACTCTGGTATAAATGTACCGTATTTCCTTGAATTGCCGCCGGGTATATAGTATGCGCCTGCCTAGAATTACTGCCGGGTCAAACTTGTTTCGCAAAATAATTAGCGCATACTAGCATTACCGCCGGCTCAGGATTAACACCGGGTCAAACTATTTTCGCAAAATATTATTTTTATTAGCGCATGTCTAGAATTTCCGCCGGGTCTAACTCGTTTCGCAAAATAATTAGTATATGCCTAGAATTTCCGCCGGGTCAAACTCGTCACGTCACGAGTGACACTTCCCCTGTCATCATTTTCAAAATGGAGGAGGCTGATTTCAATAATTTGAAATCGCATAAAGGGAAGAAGATTAAGAGCTATTCAGTAGGATTTAAGGTCCAAGCAATTGAATTTGCTAAAAAGAACAGTAAGCAGTTATCTTTTATTAATATACCGTAGCTGTGTGTGTCAAATATGAGTCATTAAATGAATCCCGCCTCCTGGTGGTAGAGGGCGCTAGTGGTCCTTCCTGTGACTACTCGGCTGCAGAAGAAGTGACAACAAGCAGCAAGAGTGAGCAGCGTGTGTTTATTTTTTCCTCTCGCTTGCACTTTCAACATGGAGGATTACATATCTAAAATAAAACAGTTTTCTAAACTGGACTTTCAATCGAAGCAGGAATAATAAAGGAAGATCTCCATCGAGACAGAGAGACTTTTAAAACTGAAGAAAGATAAGGAAGACTTCTATAAACAAGTTATCGATGCTTTTGATCAGAAGGAGCTACGCATGGACTTCAAGTTCTTCAAGTTTATTGTTCTTCGGTCAATGGTCAACAAAGCAAAAAAACAGTTGTACATTCATAGATTGAAAATAAAAAGTTGTACATTCATAGATTGAAAATAAAAAATGTTACGGACCGAAAGGATTTAGGCTGAAGTTAAACACTTATTGCGCCTAACCCTATAAACAATTTCAAGTAGAAAATAAACTTCCGAAAGTTATAAAAAGTCCTTTGCACAACTTATTATAAATACACATTATAAACAACATGAACTTAGTTCAATTTTATACACAGTACAGGCATGTGAAATATCCCTGTGTACTTTTGTACTAATTATATATACAATATATACAAACAATTGTACTTCTATTATTATTTATATCTCATGTTTAATTTTTAATTAACATTAATCATAGTATTAACTACAATGTTAATTCAAGAGTGATATATTTTTTCAAGACATTGGTCTTAAAGTGTTTTTTAAATGAGTGAATGGAACTGGAACATTTTAAGGAATCATCCAAGCTGTTCCACAGTTGAACTCCTCTAACAGAAACACATCTACTTTTTAAGCTTGTTCTTATTTTTGCTTTCTGAAAGAAAGCTGAACCTCTGAGGTCATAGGGATTCTTTCTGGGTTTAAATCTCACTTGTAAACACCCAGGCAGCATGTGGTTATGAGCTTTGAAAGCCACAATAGTAGTATTGAGGTCAACACGATCGTGCAGTTTTAATGTTTTTAATTTAATGAACAGAGCATTGGTATGGTCATGATAATTCGCATAAGTGACAATTCTAATCGCTTTCTTTTGAAGTAAAAATATAGAGTTGATGTTTGATTTGTAATTGTTTCCCCAGATTTCAACACAATAGTTAAGATATGGGAGTATGAAAGAATTATATAACATGATAAGAACCTTTTGATTCACAGAGTTTTTAATTTTATGTAACATAGCAATATTTTTTGCCATCTTTGTCTTAAGTATATTTATGTACAGTTTCCAATTTAATTTATCATCTATATAGATTCCCAAAAATTTTATTGAATACACCCTTTCTATCTCCATATCATCAATTCTTATATGACGCTGTATGTTATTTTTCCTATTTCCAAAAATTATATATTTAGTTTTATTTAGGTTGATTGATAGTTTATTGGCATCAAACCATTGCTTCAGTATGTGGAGTTCGATGTCTACAGTTTCTAGGAGTTGGTCAAGGTCTTGCCCAGAACAGTACAGACTTGTATCATCAGCAAAAAGAATACAGTTGAGTTTTTTAAGGATTTTGGAAATATCATTAATATACAGTAAAAACAATTTTGGTCCCAGTACAGAACCTTGGGGTACTCCATGTGTTATGATCTTTTTGTCTGAATCTACATTGTTCATATGCACATACTGCTCTCTGCCACCAAGATAACTTTTCAACCAATCATGAGGAAGACCTCTGACACCATACCTATGCATTTTGTTTAAAAGTAATGTGTGATCAATGGTGTCAAAGGCCTTGCTCAGGTCAATAAAAACACCAACAGCAAAGTCCCTCTTATCAATTGCTTTTACTTACCTTTACTTATAAACTTCATTTATAAGTAAAGGTAAGACCATAATAACGTTTTTTTTATTAAATGTACTTTTCATGATGGTATCCTTACATCACACTCAAATTTATAAGCGCAGGCCTAAATTTACTGCATGCCTTTGGTAAACACCGGAGTGAGAAGAGGTTTTAAATTAATTAGCGCCCCGGCTGCAATTCAAGAAAATACGTTAACTTAAATATTGTTTTTTTTAATGTAAAGCGCTTTGAGTCACTAGAGAAAAAGTGCGCACCTGCCATCTATGAATATATAAATATCTAAAAAATACAACCAAAAACTGAATCGTTCATTATTTATCTCGCTGAAGCACTTGTTTTGGTTATGTCCTGCAGCAAATTCTGCGGTTTGATATAATTTGAAAAACATCCAAAACATTTGGTCTCTTTACCGCTGGCATTTCTGTGACTGCTGAAAAAGTCTCCTCATTAAGAGCCCCAGACAAGCTGGCACCATGTACCTGCAAACAGAACACTGACCCTGTCAAGCCGGATCAGACTTCTCCCTGCAATGTTCAGAACAAACCTTGCCATGTTGGTTTAGAGCATAAAAATAATATAAAGAGGCTCCATTCACCGAAAATACAGCACTACCAGGTGAGGAAATGGACGAGCAGCTCTAATTTTGGAAAATTTTGGAGAAGTTCATTCCATCCTAGTACAACAACTGTCTCATTGCATTACACAGTTTTTTGCTGTCTCAATGGACTTCTGTCTTAGAAAACTGATAAACAAGAGCTGTTATTGATTTTTTTATGTTATACCTCATGGGTGTCAAACTCTGGTCCGCGGGCCAAATTTGGCCCACCGTGTAATTTAATTTGGCCCTTGAGGCAATATCAAATTAACATTAGAGCTGGCCCGCCGGTATTATAACACCGCATTCACCGCTAATACTCATACTTACCAACCCTCCCGATTTTCCCGGGAGACTCCCCAATTGCAGTGCCATTGCCGAAAATACCCCGGGGCAACCATTCTACCGAATTTCTCTTGATTTCCACCCAAACAACATCATTGGGGACGTGCCTTAAAGGCACTGCATTCAACGTCCTCAACAACCTGTCGTCCCGTCCGCTTTTCCTTCATACAAACATTGTGCCAGTCACATACTATATGCGGACTTTACAAGCAAACAAGGGAATGCAACGCATACTTGGTCAACCGCCATACAGGTCACACTGAGGGTGGCCGTATAAACAACTTTAACACTGTTACAAATATGCGCCACACTGTGAACCCACATCAAACAAGAATGACAACCACATTTAGGGAGAACATCCGCACCGTAACACAACATAAACACAACAGAACAAATACCCAGAATCCTTTGCAGCACTAACTCTTCCGGGATGCTACAATATACACCCCCAGCTACCACCAAACCCCGCCAAGTTAATGTTGATATTTACATCAGAAAGCTGCAAATAGGAAAGAGGCATTCAATTTTTTATTTTTTTATTTAATATACCATTGATATTTTTAAATTATCATTATTATTATTATTTGAAAATCGATTTTGCATGTTAGTATAAAGTTATACAAGCCTTGTTTGTTCAATATTCAATGCAAAACTTGTTTGGGTGCCTATTAAAAGGTTAATTTGTTCAACCTTGGCCCGCGGCTTTGTTCAGTTTAAAATTTGGGCCCACTCTGTATTTGAGTTTGACACCCCTGTTATACCTGGTCGACCATGCAGTATGTCCTTTGAAAAACTGGCGGTCCTCTGCAGTGGGCATTTATTTTTGGTCAATGTCTTTAGTAAGAGTTCCACATTAATGACAAAAAAGCAATGTTTCGCCAAACATAATCAAACCAAGAGGGGATGCAAGTAGGGCTGGGCGTGCCAGCAACTTGAGGGTTGCAGGTTCGATTCCCACTTGTGCCATCCTAGTTACTGCCGTTGTGTCCTTGGGCAAGACACTTTACCCACCTGCTCCCAGTGCTACCCACACTGGTTTAAATGTAACTTAGATATTGGGTGTCACTATGTAAAGCGCTTTGAGTCACTTGAGAAAAGCGCTATATAAATATAATTCACAATTCACATATATCGATATACTCGATATATTGCGGGTTTGTCTCTGTACGATATAGAAAAATGACTGTGGTGATTTTCGAGTATATGTTCTCACACAGTTGCTTTTAGCTGCAGGCATTACACTACAGGCATTTCTCCCTCTTACTTGTCTCTCCTTCTCACAGAGACATAAACAAGCGCACTTTCTTACATACGTCACGCGTGCAACTTCACACGCCCTCCCCGAGCAGAGAGGTAGATACATGGGTAACATTAGCTGTGATGCTAACAATGCCTTGCGAGTGCTAGTACGAGAAAAAGAAGGTGCGAATCTGGTAACAAATGAAGGGAAAATTCATTCCCAAGAACAGCACAGGATGCATCGTCTGGCGGTGGTTTGGCTTCAAGCGGAAATATGTTGAACTATTATGCGGCAAAAGCGTTGCTACAAAAAGTAGCAGCACAGCTAATATGTAGCATTATTTGAAAAGTCACCCGCTAGAGCAGTGGTTCTCAAATGGGGGTACATGTACCCCTGGGGGTACTTGAAGGTATGCCAAGGGGTACGTGAGGTTTTTGGTTTTTTTCATTCTAAAAATAGCAACAATTAAAAAATCCTTTATAAATATATTTATTGAATAATACTTCAACAAAATATGAATGTATGTTCATAAACTGTGAAAAAAAAGAAACAATGCAATATTCAGTGTTGACAGCTAGATTTTTTGTGGACATTTTCCATAAATATTGATGTTAAAGATTTCTTTTTTTGTGAAGAAATGTTTAGAATTAAGTTGATGAATCCAGATGGATCTCTATTACAATCCCCAAAGAGGGCACTTTAAGTTGATGATTACTTCTATGTGTAGAAATCTTTATTTATACTTGAATCACTTGTTAATTTTTCAACAAGTTTGTATCTTTTTTTCCAAATAGTTCCAGAAAGACCACTACAAATGAGCAATATTTTGCACTGTTATACAATTTAATAAATCAGAAACTGATGACATAGTGCTGTATTTTACTTGATCTCTTTTTTTCAACCAAAAATGCTTTGCTCTGATTAGGGGGTACTTGAATTAAAAACATCTTCACGGGGGTACATCACTGAAAAAAGGTTGAGAACCGCTGCGCTAGAGAATGAAGAGTGCTTGAAACTGCATGTCAACATATCCGTTCGTTGCCACACCCACAAAAGGCCAAAGCAACCATTTCCAGATCAACACCGTATGAAAAAAAGTCAACAATAGGAGGAGATAACATCCACAGGAACCTACCACAGAACGTAGGACATATACTATTTGATTTCCTACTATGCAGCTCATTTAATTTGAAATATTTTGTGTGACATCATGCACAAACGTGCGCTTTATTTGTTTTTATTTGTAGCATACTGTACAAAAAGTGCACTTTAATTTAGTGTTGTTTTAACATGTCATCTTATTGACATCATTCACAAAAGTGCACTAATAGCTTGTTTTAAAATGTGTCTGACAACTTTCTGTTTTGAAATTACAATAATTGCTTAATAAGTGTTTAATAAATACACTTTTGCTAAATTGACTTAGTTGTGATTTCCCTCTCTGCATGAAAGTTTAAAATGAGCATATATTAATGCAGTATGAAGAAGAATGTTTTAATGTAGACACATAGAATCATCATACTGCTGTGATTATATGCATCATTCAAGGCAAAATATCGCAATATATATCGTGTATCGTGACATGGCCCCAAAATATCGAGATATTAAAAAAAGGCCATATCGCCCAGCACTAGATGCCAGCTACGTAATGCACGAGTACATACCAACCTTTAATTCGACCAAAGCAGACAAGTGCAAGCGTTCTAGTTCTATTGGGCGTGCTTGGCGTCCGTACTTGTGTACATGTCAGCTCAATTTCATGTTTGCTTGTGTGAATTCCTTCAAGTCCTGAGACAACTCTTATTTTATGCACAAATGTGAGATAATTTATTCTACTTGTCATCACGTTTCTTGTATTAAATCAGGGGTCTCAAACTCAATTTGCTTGGGGGCCACTGGATGCAGAGTCTGGGTGAGGCTGGGCCGCGAGAAAAGATTTCTTAAAAAAAATATTTTTGAATGTTTATTTTTATTTTCAACACAAAATAAAATCAAAATATAAATGAACAAAATGAGAATTAAGAAATGTGAGGAAATGCAAATTAAATAATATAAATAAAAAAAATTACGGTTTGTATTGGTCCAGGTTATCGTGGACTGTTATTACTGACGGACAGGTGTCGCGGTGTGACTGTAGCCCGGCACGGAAGAAAACCCTCGTCTCCATGGCAACGTCTCTGTCGCTTTCACTCATTTGCCGCTTTTCCATTAAAGGCCTGCTGAAATAAGATTGTATTATTTAAACGGGGATAGCAGGTCCACTCTATGTGTCATACTTGATCATTTCGCGATATTGCCATATTTTTGCTGAAAGGATTTAGTAAAGAACATCGACGATAAAGTTTGCAACTTTTGGTCGCTAATAAAAAAACCTTGCCTGTACCAGAAGTAGCAGACTATTTGTGCGTGACGTCACGGATTGTGGAGCTCCTCACATCCTCACATTGTTTACAATCATGCAGCGAGAGGGATTCGGACCGAGAAAGTGACGATTTCCCCATTAATTTGAGCGAGGATGAAAGATTCGTGGGTGAGAATAGTGAGAGTGAAGGACTAGAAGAAAAAAAAAAGACAGGGCAGTTGGAGCGATTCAGATGTTATTAGACACATTTACTAGGATAATTCTGGAAAATCCCTTTTCTGCCTATTGTGTTACTAGTATTTTAGTGAGATTATATAGTCGTACCTGAAAGTCGGAGGGGTGTGGCCACGAGTGTGGTAACCGCCAGTGTGTCTGAGGGAAGCCACGTTTCTTGACGAGGCGAAGCGAAGGCAGCCGGTCGGGGCGGGCTACAATTTTCCCCCCCCTCCTCCTCGGTGGAAACATCCCAAGTTCGGGGGCGGCCGGTCGGAGGAGGCAAGAGAATCCGCAGCTGCCTCTTTGACAGGTGCACGAGGAACGACGCAAGCTCCGCTCATGTCTATGGTAAGAGCCGACTTATTACCACAATTTTCTAACCGAAACCTGCCGGTTGACATGTGGTAGAGAACCACGTTCACTTGACCGCTCTGTTCCATAGTAAAGCTTCACCTTCGGGAATGTAAACAAAGAAACACCGGCTGTGTTTGTGTTGCTAAAGGCAGCTGCAATACACCCCGTCCCACCTACATCTTTCTTCTTTGACGTCTCCATTATTAATTGAACAAATTGCAAAATATTCAGCAACACAAATTTCCAGGATGCTGTGTAATTATGCGATTAATATAGCTGGGATCGGGCTGGAACAACATGTCCGCTACGATCCGTCACGTCATGCGCACGCATCATCATACCGCGACGTTTTCAACAGGATACTTCGCGCGAAATTTAAAATTGCAATTTAGTAAACTAATAAGGCCGTATTGGCATGTGTTGCAATATTAATATTTCATCATTGATATATGATCTATCAGACTGCGTGGTCGGTAGTAGTGGGTTTTAGTAGGCCTTTAACACAGGGGTAGGCAACCCAGAATGTTGAAAGAGCTATTTTGGACCCTAATAACACAACGCTGTTAAGCGGCATTCATATAAAACGGGCCACGCAAACATTAAACTTTCATATTAAGGTGGGGACCACAAAATAACACAACGCGGGCCGCAATTGGCCCGTGGCCCGCGTGTCTGAGACCCCTGTGTTAAATCTGTGTTAAATCATCCGATTGAAGCCCCGATCTGTTTTGTTTTCCTCTCTTTTTACAACAGGATCAAAAACACTCGCTGAGAATTGCTGCATGTGATTATCTCCATAATTGATCCTGTATCTGGTCTTTTGCTAATTTTAGAGAGCCACTATTATGTTGCCTAGGTACAAACCGAATCAGACTGAACTCTTATGGGAAATTAGTGCTCGACATTGAGCACAAAAACAATGTGGGGTTTGTGCCAGTAAAATTGTCATTAGTGCCTTCAAGTATCGGTTTTAATAGTTGTTTGCAATTTGGTTTATATTATGTTTCCTCCGGTATGATGTGTCCTTTTATTCAAAGCAGGCAGTATCGCAATCGCTTTCAGCTGGCTTACATCCGGCTGTTACACAATGGTAGACATAATATGTAGCCTGCACACCTGTGTCTGTTGTATTCGTAATGACCAGCGCTGAAATTGTAGCAGTGGGTGAGCAGCTATTGTCAATGGACGCTGCACAAACATGCATTGTATGCTCTCTCCAGCTCCCTTCACCGCGCCGAGCGGTAAAGCAACACGGGTGTCACTCTGAGAACTGGGAACTGGGGAAAAAATAGACCTAGTGCAGATGATGTAGCCATAGGCTTTTATGCGTGTGTGTGTGTGTGTGTGTGTGTGGTCCGGAGTTATATAAGCTGTTTGGAAAAAGAGCTAAATTCTACACAAAATAATTGACAAGCACTAAACATAGCTTATATTGTATCCCGGTTCTTCGAAACACTCCGCATATTCCTGTTATACTGTAATTCAGCAAATGTTCTTCTTTTTTTAATTTTGTGATGTACCCAGAAATGTTACCGTTCCCACATAATCCTCTTTTCTCTCCTCATTTCCCTTGTCTGTAAAAATCACAACTCTCATCCTTCTCTTTTCCAACCTCATTACTTTTTTTCCTCAGCACGCAGCTCAGTTGGTCGAGTGGCCGTGCCAGCAACTTGAGGGTTCCAGGTTCAATTCCCGCTTTCGCCATCCTTGTCACTGCCGTTTTGTTCCTTAGGCAAGACACCTTACCCACCTGCTCCCAGTGCCACCCACACTGGTTCAAATGTAACTTAGATAATGGGTTTCACTATGTAAAGTGCTTTGAGTCACTAGAGAAAAGCGCTATATAAACATAATTAACTTTACAATTGATATTTCCAAGATATTGATATTTTCAATATTTTGCGTTGTGCACCCAAGTTACTTACAAACCCAGTTTCCATGTGAGTTGGGAAATTGTGTTAGATGTAAATATAAACAGAATACAATGATTTGCAAATCCTTTTCAACCCATATTCAATTGAATGCACTACAAAGACAATATATTTGATGTTCAAACTCATAAACTGTATTTTTTATTTTTTTGCAAATAATAATTAACTTAGAATTTCATGGCCGCAACACTTGCCAAAATAGTTGGGAAAGGGCATGTTCACCACTGTGTTGGATCACCTTTTCTTTTAACAACAGTCAATAAACGTTTGGGAACTGAGGAAACTAATTGGTGAAGCTTTGATAGTGGAATTTTTTCCCATTCTTCTTTTATGTAGAGCTTCAGTGGTTCAACAGTTTGGGGTCTCCGCTGTCGTATTTTACGCTTCATAATGCACCGCATTTTCGATGGGAGACATGTCTGGACTGCAGGCGGGCCAGGAAAGTACCCGCACTCTTTTACTAAGAAGCCACGCTGTTGTAACACGTGGCTTGGCATTGTCTTGCTGAAATAAGCAGGGGCGTCCATGAAAAAGACGGCGCTTAGATGGCAGCAAATGTTGTTCCAAAACCTGTATGTACCTTTCAGCATTAATGGTGCCTTCACAGATGTGTAAGTTACCCATGCCTTGGGCAATAATTCACCCCCATACCATCACAGATGCTGACTTTTGAACTTTGCGTCGATAACAGTCTGGATGGTTCGCTTCCCCTTTGGTCCTGATGACACGATGTCGAATATTTCCAAAAACAATTTTAAATATGGACTCGTCAGACCACGGAACACTTTTCCACTTTGCATCAGTCCATCTTAGATGATCTCGGGCCCAGAGAAGCCGGCAGCGTTTCTGGATGTTGTTGATTAATGGCTTTTGCTCTGTATAGTAGAGTTAAAACTTGCGCTTACAGATGTAGCGACAAACTGTATTTAGTGACAGTTGTTTTCTGAAGTGTTCCGGAGCCCTAGTGGTGATATCCTTTAGAGATTGATATCGGTTTTTGATACAGTGCCGTCTGAGGGATCAAAGGTCACGGTCATTCAATGTTGGTTTCCGGCCATGCCGCTTACGTGGAGTGATTTCTCCATATTCTCTGAACCTTTTGTGATATTATGGACCGTAGATGTTGAAATCCCTAAGTTTCTTGCAATTGCACTTTGAGAAACGTTGTTCTTAAACTGTTTGACTATTTGCTCACGCAGTTGTGGACAAAGGGGTGTACCTCGCCCCGTCCTTTCTTGTGAAAGACTGAGCATTTTTTGGGAAGCTGTTTTTATACCCAATCATGGCACCCACCTGTTCCAAATTAGCTTGCACACCTGTGGGATGTTCCAAATAAGTGTTTGATGAGCATTCCTCAACTTTATCAGGATTTATTCCTACCTTTCCCAACTTCTTTGTCACGTGTTGCTGGCATCAAATTCTGAAGTTGATTATTTGCAACAAAAAAAAAAGTTTATCAGTTTGAACATCAAATATGTTGTCTTTGTAGCATATTCAACTGAATACGAGTTGAAAATGATTTGCAAATCATTGTATTCCCTTTATATTTACGTCTAACACAATTTCCCAACTCATATGAAAACGGGGTTTGTAGCACTTCACGTTTACTTTTTTTTTTTAATACAGATGGTGTAATAGGGAGCGGTGTTTACGTTTACGTGATAGTAGTTTCTAACGATTGACGATGCTATGCGCTGGGCCTCATGGGAAATGTAGGCTTCCTTCAGGCCATACACAACCGCTTTGGACCACTGGCGCCGCCAAAATCAACCAAAACTAAAAGTTCTTAAGTGGGGCTTTAACTCCAGATTTGGGGAAAAACATGGTTGGTTGAATCTTATTCCATACATGTATACAATTTCAGTACTCTACACCACCATTTGGGACGGCGTGGCACGGTTGGGAAAGTGGCCGTGCCAGTAACCTGAGGGTACCTGGTTCAATCCCCACCTTCTACCAACCTAGTCACAACTGTTGTGTCCTTGAGCAAGACACTTCACCCTTGCTCCTGATGGGTCGTGGTTAGGGCCTTGCATGGCAGCTCCCGCCATCAGTGTGTGAATGTGTGTGTGAATGTGGAAATAGCGTCAAAGCGCTTTGAGTACCTTGAAGGTAGCACAATTATAACCCATTTACCATTTACCAATCATTTTTCTTTAAATGTCCGAAAAGGGGAAATAAGTAGGACAGTTTGTTCTTCGTTTGTATAATTGCATCAATTCATTCTGAATACAAAAGTTTGTTATGTAAATAGTCAAGTCATGAGTTATGAGACACATAATAAGACGAACAATATATCATTGTAAAGTCTTGTCCGTCCGGGTTCTCCTGTACCACACGACACTCTCACAACCACGATGGTAGATTGACAATAGGTTTATTTTTCTTTTCGGCCCTCGTGCTTTCCAGCTGTCTTTGGCTTTTTTTCAAATGCTTTTCAGCAATCTTCAAGTTCGGAGGCTTCTCCTGCAGTCTTCACTCTCTTCCAGCTTTTTCCCCCCTGTCATGTGGTCACCAACGCTGCTAATAAAGAGACAGGTGATTGGGTAACTCGTTCCAGCTGAGATATCCACTCACCTGTCATCTGCTTCTCAGCCGGCTCCCCCGCGCATGCCCTTTCCGCAGGGAACGCGTGGACCACGCCCCCTCCACAATCATTTTCAAGAACTTCAATACGTTTATCATAATATTTCTAATTGTACCAAATTGTTACGTGTTAATCAAAGAAAGCGCTGCACCCCTGCAATATGTAACGACTACGTTGTTACAGAATGGGTTCACAAATTGTATTACAAAGTGCGACGATATTAAGGTTGACTAATGACCTCGTACGGATTGTGTTTGATCTTTTGAAGTTACAATGATGAAAAGGATACAACTCATTAATCTCGCTGTAACCAAACTACAGAAAAAGGCAAGACAGACCGTTTTTTTTAATAAACTACACTAGACACTTTGTTAAGAATGTACCTCTCTCCAATTTCTATTTCTTTATGTACTCACAAATAGCCATGTCAAGCTATACTCCTGGTTTACCTTTAATTTATTCCCAAACTCTCACATCTTTCATTGGAAATGCCCAATTAGGTACGGTATGACTTGTTTTCTTTCATATGCTTTTGATTTAGTCGTTAAAGTTTGAACGCTCACCCTTCGTGGCTTCATTTGGACGCTCTGTTGTTGTTGGCCTGTTTGAAATCTAACAAATGATGAATGTTGAAATGACTAACAAGGCTCTTGTTCATTGTGCCAGAGCACATAGAGGCCAGGCTGGAAAGAGTATAGGCTTCATTTCATCAAACTGCTGTCAAAGCTAGTGTTCCGGGCATGGGGGTGAAGCAGAGACCGGACTGTGAATTGATAGTTGGATTATGTTTTTGGGAAACGGCCCGACGAGCCTGACAGGCCCGGCGAGCCCAATCATAGCAGAAAGATTTTAATCTTCGATCTATCTGCACCAAATTGAAACACAACCTGTTCAAAACCTCCTTTCAGAGAAGCAGCTGCAGTTTACTCTGAGGTGGTCAATGCCTGTCACGGTGGTGGCCAAACACCCGGAGGGTAATACACACAAAACGCTATACTCAAACTCACATGAGGGGAACAGATACGCATAACAGGTTGAAAAATGACTGCAACTTCACATTCGTGCTACACAAGGCTCTGTGGTGTTATTTCTGTGCTTAGTACCGTATTTTTCGGACTATAAGTCGCAGTTTTTTTTCATAGTTTGGCCGGGGTTGCAACTTATACTCAGGCGCGACTTATATGTGAAATTATTAACACATTATAGGGACGGCGTGGCGCAGTGGGAGAGTGGCCGTGCGCAACCCGAGGGTCACTGGTTCAAATCCCACCTAGAACCAACCTCGTCACGTCCGTTGTGTCCTGAGCAAGACACTTCACCCTTGCTCCTGATGGGTGCTGGTTGGCGCCTTGCATGGCAGCTCCCTCCACCAGTGTGTGAATGTGTGTGTGAATGGGTGAATGTGGAAGTAGTGTCAAAACGCTTTGAGTACCTTGAAGGTAGAAAAGCGCTATACAAGTACAACCCATTTATCATTTATTACCGTAAAATATCAAATAATATTATTTAGCTCATTCACGTAAGAGACTAGACCAGGGGTGTCCAAACTTTTTCCACAGAGGGCCGCACACGGAAAAATTTAAGCATTCAGGGGCCATTTTGATATTTTTTATTTTCAAACTATAACAAAATATATGGATTTTTTTTTTATCCTTAGGGCTCCTGTGGAGCATAGAGGTTCTCAGTCACTTAAATGTTAAAAATAAGTAAATTATTATTATTATTTTTTATTTAATGCTTACAGTAAATCTATATATCAACTTGAGGTTGATATAATGTAAAACAAATAAGGTTTTATGCCTTTTCTGTCAAAGACAACTGTTTTTTCTAATAGCAAAATTGAAATATGCAGTATTTAGATAGATAGATGGATGGATAGTAATTTATTGATTCCTTCAGTAGAGTTCTTTTATATAGTAATTAAATCGCTCAAAGATCAATAATGCAGGACACCATTGATTTTAATTATTTAATATTTTTGAGTAATCACAGTGAAAAGTTAAATAAAATCCTACTAAATATATTTAACATCCGAAAGGTTCCCCACTCATAAAGTGATGCATTTTTATTATTATTTTTTTTTTTACTTTTAACACTTAAATTTCAAGATCAACTTCCTATATATCTGTCGATTTTAAGTTTGAACTATTATATTGTTTGTTTTATGCTCTTCTGTCAAAACGTTGATGTTTTTATATGGCAACCACACAACATATGCAATATTTTGTCCACATAAAACATTTTAAAGTGATATTTTTAAGTAATAATTCATTATAAACATACATTTTTTTGTCCTTTTTTTTTGAGCATCAGAAAAAAAAGAAAATAAAGACAAAAGGAAAAAAAAATGCCTGCATGGCAGCTTTGTGTCAACATTGACATTTTTTCTCATTAGATTTCACCTCATTCCACTTTTTAAAATTGTATTTTTATTTTTGCAATACTATCAATTTAGCAATTTTTTTCAGAATGTGTGGCAGGCCGGTAAATGGCCCCCCGGCTGCTCTTTGGACACCCCTGGACTAGACGTATAAGATTTCATCGGATTTAGCAATTAGGAGTGACAGATTGTTTGGTAAACTTATAGCATGTTCTATATGTTTTAGTTATTTGAATGACTCTTATCATAGCATGTTACGTTAACATACCAGGCACCTTCTCAGTTGGTTATTCATGCCTCATATAACGTACACTTATTCAGCCTGTTGTTCACTATTCTTTTATTTTAAATTTCCTTCCAAATGTCTATTTTTGGTGTTGGGTTTTATCAAATAAATTTCCCCCAAAAATGCGACTTATACTCCAGTGTGACTTATATTAGTTTTTTTCCTTCTTTATTACTGTCATGTCTTGTGATCATGATTTGTTTACTTATCTTCTGTTTTGCTTAAGACTCCATTATTTCCTGTTTTTGCACTTCCTTGTTTGTTTTGTTTCCATGACTACCCATTAGTTTTCACCTGTCCTCATGTCACGCACCTGGCTCACGTTTTGCACTCGCACACCTGTCACCAATCATGTCACTATTATTTAAGCTTCCAGTTGCAAGGCTGTCTTGCTGGCGACATAATGTCAGGACGTGGACTATGGGGTGGTTGTTTTCCCGAGATGCAAGTGAACTTGGACCGGACATGGTGTGAAGGTAATGCCATCTTTATTTTAACACTAATAAAAGGAATAAACAAGAAGCGCGCACAAAGGCGGAAGTACAAACTTGGCTATAAAACAAAATCTAGCACAAAGGCAGAACTACGGACAAAAAAACAAAAGATACTAACTGTGGCTTTAATAAACAAAACTTACTTGCGATGACTTGAACAGGGCAGCATGGATTATGAAACAAGCAGCGTGAACTAAGCATGAAACCGTAAACAGGACATGAAGCAAAGTGATGTCGCCAGAAAGACAGCCTGGCAACTGGAAGCTTAAATAATAGTGACATGATTAGTGACGTGTGTGACATGAGGACAGTTGAAAACTAATGGATAGTCATGGAAACAAAACAAACAAGGAAGTGCACAAACAAGAAATAATTGAGTCTTAAGCAAAACAGACCATAACTAAACAAAACATGATCACCAGACATGACAATTATGCATTTTCGGCAGGTGCAACTTATACTCCGGAGCGACTTATACTCCGAAAAATACGGTAGTTTTTCTTTGGGTCCTTAAGCTTCCTCCCACAGATCAAAAACATTTTGACCAAAGACTCTAAATTGTCCACAGGAGTGAATATAAACATAAATAGTTGTTTTTCTATAGTAGGGTTGCACGGTATATTGGTATTAATATAGTACCCCGATATTAATGAATCGTATTCGGTACGATACCGCCTCTGTGAGTAAAACAGCTCTGTACTTAACGAAAAAGTACTCACAACAGTGATCCAAAACAGGAGATAACAAAAGGCGACGGTGCGAAAAAGAGAACACAAAATGAGCACCGTGAAATAACTAAACTTTGGTCGGACTTGCAAGACGTGTAAAACACCGTAGTATACCAAGCTGAATGGCACTGGAAATAGCCAAGTAGGTAAGTAGCAAAAATTCAAGAAGCGTAGGGGTCTTCTGTCATGGAAAGTCGAGGATTGGATTTGCCGAGTGTTATCCAGCTGTCAAGGTGCTGCTGAAGTAGTGCTGGTAAGATTGGACACAGCTGTGCACGTCTCACAACTCCGCCCACAGGGAAACACAGGAACTCTAGGAGGAAGACAAAAAGTAAGAGCTGCACCAACAAAGGAAAACTGAACATACAAGGTGGCAGCAGGCGGTGACCCCCCCCCCCCCACATATCAACTACATTTCCGCCTATAATCTTTAGTTGATCAGACATTTCCCCTTTCTCATTATAATTACAGTAAATTGCACCATTCTTTCATTAGAGCAAAAAATGTAATTTCCTATTTTGTCAATTTCTCGTATGTAGGATTTATATTCCGTGTTTTAGATCAAACATAATGCATGGGTCCAACATTCTTTAATAAACTAAAAACTGTTGTAAACTTTAATGACGGATAATTAAAGACACAATGTTATAGTGTTGGGATATTGTTAGGAACTCGCATGGTGGTAGTTAGCGTGACCGCAGGATGCAGAGACAAAAAGCCTCGTGCAGGTGAAAAGAGGGCTTTAATGAGCAAAAAGACGAAGACACACCATGAACATAAGTCACAACAGACAAACGTTGCAAAGAAGGCAACACAGACAGATAAACCCTTTTGATTCGTGATCAGAGGCAGGTGAATTCCTTCACCTATCAATCAAGACCAGGTGTGGAGAACAGGCTAAGTAACTGTAGTGAAGTCACAGCAAGACATGGCTAAAACAGAAAGTGGAACAAAAATAGGTGCGCGAGACAGGAAGAAATACTAAACACAGGAAAACAACACTAAAACCAAAAAACTATGTGTGTGTTGACTTTTTGTGCATGACTAAAAACAATTGTTTGGATTTGTGTCATTTAAGTAAATGTTTGTGCATGGGATGTCAAGAACGTACACATCATTGTCATGATATGAGGTCTGGATCATGTTGTTTGTTATTGTCTGTTAGTTTTGGACTCTTTTAGTTCCTGTTTACGTTTCCTTGTTTAGTTACCATGACAACTCATTAGTTTCACCTGCCTCATGTTTTCGGATCACGCACCTGCTCTAATAAGAGACTACTATTTAAGCCTGTTTTTGCCAGTTAGTCGGCCTGGCGACATTACTCTGTATCTTCTCTGTTCATGCTATAGATTCTTGCTTCGTGTTGATTGTTTCATGCTCGTTTCATGCCACAGGTTTATGCTTGTTTTCATGCGATTGTTCGCTTCATGCTATGCCAAATAAGTTTTTTCATGCCACAGTTAGCGAGTTTTTGTTTTTCGTCCATAGTTCTGTCTAAGCACAGCACAGCTCTTGGCCCTAACTAAACAAGGGAGCGCAAACAGGAACTAAAAGAGTCCAAAACAAACAGAAAATAACAAACAACATGATCCAGACCACAGATCATGACAATCATGGTCCCTAGATGGCGACAATATGCCATTGTGGAAGTCGCTTCCTTCCGGGTTCTTTGGGCCACCAGTCACCGACATCCCACTCCTTTTCAGGGTCAACAATAATGTTTATTTTACAATAAACGCCAGATCGTGCAAAGTCTTTATGTGCTTTCCAGCAATGGTCTTTCCTCGATCGAGCACATGAATGGTTTCCCTAAAAGTGGTCTGTCTTGCTCTCGCTCCCCTCGTGCTTCGCCAACCGCCATCAACAACTCCTCCTCTCCTTCCCGACTGCTGCCTTTAACAGAGCGACAGGTGATTAGACAAACACTCTCAGCTGTGTCATCTACGCACCTGTCGCTAATCTCGAAGCCGGTTCTGCCACACCCCGCTTCGCTGCAGGTCCGCGGGCCACGCCCACCACAGTCATGTTTTACATTTATTATGAAAAATAATAAATGCTTATTGAAATTTAACTTGTGCCGTCGTCCCACGGACCAAATTAAAGATGCCGATGGGCAGCATTAGTCCCGCGCGTCGTGGTTTAAATACCCCTTGTATACACCTTCCACAGCAATGCAAGTTGTATTGGACATTCTGAAAGTTGTCAAAATAGATAGATAGATAGATAGATAGTACTTTATTTATTCCGTCAGGAAAGTTCCTTCAGGAAAATTACAATTTTCAGCACAATCCCATTCAAGATCAGACAAACATTACAGGGAGACAGAACAGGATCGCTGACGGGTCTGCCGGCTTCCAGCGCCCCTTACAAAAAAGATGACATACAGGTAAACAAGGGGGGTGGGGTGGGGGGGAAGAAAAAAATAGAAGATTAAAATAAAATTTAAAAATCGGTCTTAGCCTAGGCCCTGGAGTGGGGGTGCAGACTGAGGCCAAGGGAAAAAAAAAAAAAAAAAGCTCATCACAAAGCAAAAATACTATGACACACCAGACTGTTGTTTTATTCTGGTACTGGTGTGGAAAAAGTGCACTCAAGAAAATGAAATGTTGACTTTAATTAAGGTTTCAGTTGATCCAACATTAAGTTCATATTTTTGTATTTAACTAACAAAATACCACGGCATGGAACAGGCCGACAAGAAAATATTGATCAAAGTCAGCATTTCATTTCGGTGCCTGCGGCTTATGATGTCATTTTCAGCAGCTATTTACTTTAGTGGCTTTAGTTATTGATCTATCTCCTCAAAACAATCATGTCTGTGTTCTTAGGCCCAACATTCTGAAAATGAACTATTCACACAGGACCGCAATATCAGTTGTCGTGTCTTTAACATGGTGGTCTTAGCTTTTGTGGGTGCAGCACTACAATGAGTGTTTTGCAGCAACACATAGTTATAAAAATGTGGGAGGAGTAGTCGCCAGAAAAAAGGATGGAAATAGGGCCTTGGAAAACCAGGACTTCTGGAAAATCCTGGATTTTTTGGGAACTTGGAAAAAGGGTAGTTGGAATTTCCTGAACGGTGGAATGTGTTGAAGGTGGAATGGGTTTGAATTGGTTGAAAAATGGCCAATTCATTTTGAATGGGAAGAATGTCCCGGAAAACCTGGAATTCATGGAAATCTCGGAATTTTGGGAATTTTGTAAGGGAAAAGCCTGTAGGTTCAACAGTTTGAATCGGATGAAAAAATGACAAAGGTAGATCACGCCAAAATCTGGAGGAGAAGAAGAAGTTATTGAATAATAAATAGATAACCTACTCAGTGGCCTAGTGGTTGGAGTGTTCGCCCTGAAATCGGTAGTTTGTGAGTTCAAACCCCGGCCTAGTCATAACAAAGACTATAAAAATGGGACCCGTTACCTCCCTGCTTGGCACTCAGCATCAAGGGTTGGAATTGGGGGTTAAATCACCAAAATGATTCCCGGGCGCAGCCACCGCTGCTGCTCACTGCTCCCCTCACCTTCCAGGGGGTGATCAAGGGTGATGGGTCAAATGCAGAGAATAATTTCGCCACACCGAGGGGCACTTTAAATTTAATTTTAGATGAATTTTGGTGTACAAAACCATATGTGTGAATGCTTCGGAGCATTCACACAATAAAAAATAATGTTTTTGTTCATTTGAACTAACTATGTCAGTCTTTTTGTTTTCAAAAAAATTGTATAAAATTAGTTTTCATACATAACCATTTAAAATACATGTTTGATGGCTAGGGTACTAGAGTACTGTATTTTTCGGATTATAAATCACAGTTTTTTTCATAGTCTGGCTGGGGGTTGCAACATATACTCCGGAACGACGTATGTGTGAAATTATTAACATATTACCGTAAAATATCAAATCATATTGTCACATCTATGGATCATGTTTTGTTTTGTCATGTTATGTTTTGATTTTGGACATCCAGTCACGTTTTCCACTTCCTGGTTTTGTTTGTTTCCATGCCAACCTATTAGTTTCCCCCTGGTCCCTTTAAGTCGCGCCCCGATCTTCAGCCTCTCACACCTGTTTTCTATTACCACAGCCAGTACTTAAGTCATTTGCTTTCTGTTCATCATTCTGGAAACTTCGCTATTCATGCTTCAGGATTACCTGCTACGCACCCTGCTATCCATGCCCCTTGTTTCGGTCACAGTAAGTGTTTTTGTTTTAGTTGTTCATAGTTCTGCCACAGTGCAAGTTTAAGTTTATAGTTTATCGTCTTTCATGCCATCGAGCAGGTGTTTTGTTTTCCTGTTTGTATTTTTGTTGCCAAGTTTTGTACCTCTTTGTGAGCGTCCTTAGTTCGATCATTTTTGTATTTAGTATTCAAATAAACCATGTACTTACACTCTCGTTTGGCTCGTTCCGTATCTTCTCTACATCGAAGGAGTAAACCAAATCCGAGTCCTAGCCTGACACATATTATGTATCTCATTCGCGGAAGAGACGAAGAAAATGTCAGCAATCGTCACACACACGTCAACCAATAAGAATTCGGCAGGGGAGGGTCATGGCAGAAGTGCATTGTGGGTCATGGGATGCTAACTGCTACTGCCTTAGCTATTAAAATGGATCATTTAAACGTTGGCGGTAACTTATAAAAACTGAAAAGGGCTGAAAAATAATGGCACAGAAAAGGAAATCATGTACTGCAGATTACAAGCTGGATGTAGTGAAATATGCAGCAAAAAATGACAAGAGGAAGCGGCGCATACCTTTGGAGTTGGCAGAGTTGTTTAGAAGCGACATCGAGGAAGAAGATTTCATCGGATTTAGCGATTAGGAGTGACAGATTGCTTGGTAAACGTATAGCATGTTCTATATGTTATAGTTATTTGAATGACTCTTACCATAATATGTTACGTTAACATAGCAGTCACCTTCTCCGTTGGTTATTTATGCCTCATATAAAGTACACTTATTCAGCCTGTTGTTCACTATTCTTTATTTATTTTAAATTGGCTTTCAAATGTCTATTCTTGGTGTTGGATTTTATCAATTAAATTTCCCCCCAAAATGCGACTTATACTCCAGTGCGACGTATATATGTTTTTTTCCTTCTTTATTATGCATTTTCGGCCGGTGCGACGTATACTCCGGAGCGATTCATAATCCGAAAAATACGGTAATGATCAAAACTCAATGTATTAAAGATTATTATAAAAACTGATTGTGATGCATTGTTACTGGATTTTGTTTTGGTGTGTCAAACTTCACACCTGACCGCAGTTTAATATCATCACACAAAAAAAAATGGTCTACAATTTTAAAACATTTTAATTAGGCAGTCAATACACAAAAGTGTGTTGCAGGAAACAGATGCTGAATGACTGACTGATTTGATGAAACTCATGAAATGTATGCTAAATCAGCGATATTGTTCTGTGTATAGAAATACGCCTGAATTATGCATAAGCCTTGCAAATGTTGACTTTTGTTCAAATGTACATAACAGCTTAGAATGATATTTTTTCCACATCAATGTGTCGTCTTATTGTCTTCTGAGAGACGCTCGGGCAGGAGTCTACAGCATTTTTTCCTGTGAGAGCTACTTTTACAAAATGAAAATGGCCAGAAGCTACTCATAATGGTAACATTTTATTTTCATACCTTTTTTCAAATGGAATAATGGTGCTCTGTCAGAGCATGAACACTATATTGCTATCCACAACTCATATTTTGTACTAAAACATGAAAACATACTTTCTGGTGTATCTCACGTTGTGAAGTAAAAACATGAACACTGTGAAATATGACTAACACACTTGTTTATGAAACAAAAGCTACCCATTTAATACCTGTTCTATGGTCCCCTGCTGGGCCCACTATGGACTGGACTCTAACTATCATGTTAGATCCACTACGGACTGGACTTTCACAATATTATGCTAGATCCACTCGACGTCCATTGCACCAGTCGCTCTTGAAAATGATAAACCTCTCCAAGGTTTATCATTGTCATCCCACTGGGTTGAGTTTTTCCTTGCCCTGATGTGGGATCTGAACCGAGGATGTCGTTGTGGCTTGTGCAACCCTTTGAGACACCTGTGATTTAAGGCTATATAAATAAACTTTGATTGATTGATATTTTAAAACTTACATACAATTCTTGGAGTGATGAAAGAAGAAACCTTTCGAGTAGAAACGCTATGGACGAATATGTTTTTGGTACAAAACAGAAAGTACATTCTCAACCCGTAGCACCGGTATGTGAGCGAACCGTATCACAGACAAAACACACCTTTTCAGTGTCCTTCGGCATAATATGAAAATTATTTTATGCTCGTTAGCAAAAAAAAAAATCATTGCACCGTTTTATAAGCCGCAGGGTTTAAAGCCTTGAAAAAATGTAGCAGCGTATAGTCGGGAAATTACGCTCGTCGTTTGTCTCCACTACTGTATATTGGTTTCTTAATCAAATGAACATGATTAAACGAGGGTTATTTAAAAAGCAGCGGTTCGTTTTGAAGCCCTGTGAACTGACCTACGCCAGAGGCCATTGTGTATAGGCACCAAGCTCCATGACCATGCCAAAAAAAACACAAAGATGTCTCTTTATGTCTATGGACTACTTAGACTTTTTATAGTGTGAGAAACACCATTTTATTTTTTTTTACCTAACATATGAATATCCATCCATTTTCTACTGCTTGTCCATTTCGGGGTCTATGGGGGTGCTGGAGCCTATCTCAGCTGCATTCGGGCGGAAGGCGGTGTACACCCTGGACAAGTAATGGTGATTCGGGTCTCCCCATGTCTAGCATTAAAAGATTACAGTTGGTACAAAATGCGGCTGCTAGACTTTTGACAAGAACAAGAAAGTTTGATCACATTACGCCTGTACTGGCTCACCTGCACTGGCTTCCTGTGCACTTAAGATGTGACTTTAAGGTTTTACTACTTACGTATAAAATACTACACGGTCTAGCTCCATCCTATCTTGCCGATTGTATTGTACCATATGTCCCGGCAAGAAATCTGCGTTCAAAGGACTCCGGCTTATTAGTGATTCCCAAAGCCCAAAAAAAGTCTGCGGGCTATAGAGCGTTTTCATTTCGGGCTCCAGTACTCTGGAATGCCCTCCCGGTAAAAGTTCGAGATGCCACCTCAATAGAAGCATTTAAGTCTCACCTTAAAACTCATTTGTATACTCTAGCCTTTAAATAGACTCCCTCTTTAGACCAGTTGATCTGCCGTTTCTTTTCTTTTTCTCCTATGTCCCACTCTCCCTTGTGGAGGGGGTCCGGTCCGATCCGGTGGCCATGTACTGCTTGCCTGTGTATCGGCTGGGGACATCTCTGCGCGGCTGATCCGCCTCCGCTTGGAATGGTTTCCTGCTGGCTCCGCTGTGAACGGGACTCTCGCTGCTGTGTTGGATCCGCTTTGGACTGGACTCTTGCGACTGTGTTGGATCCATTATGGATTGAACTTTCACAGTATCATGTTAGACCCACTCGACATCCATTGCTTTCCTCCTCTCCAAGGTTTTCATAGTCATCATTGTCACCGACGTCCCACTGGGTGTGAATTTTTCCTTGCCCTTATGTGGGTCTACCGAGGATGTCGTATTGGTTTGTGCAGCCCTTTGAGACACTAGTGATTTAGGGCTATATAAGTAAACATTGATTGAATAATCGTGATTTCAATTATGATTAAAAAATAATCCTGATTAATATTTTGGCCATTGCATCCCTACTCTCACGGCCCCAATGACACCTCACCGTGCCCCCTTCACTGTTTAAGAATCACTGCCCTCAATTTAAATGGCTAACATAAACATGTTTGATTGATTGATTGAGACTTTTATTAGTAGATTGCACAGTACAGTACATATTCCGTACAATTGACCACTAAATGGTAACACCCGAATAAGTTTTTCAACTTGTTTAAATCGGGGTCCACGTTAAATGTATGTGAACCGTGCTTGGCAGGAGTTTAATGTGATCCAGAGAAAAAGTCAGATCAATTCTGGTGATCTACTTTAAGTCTTAGATGAGGTTTTATAATACATCACATCTTTTGTTATGTTTTTAATTTATAAAGTAGAAGTTTGATTGGAATTTAAAAAAGCTCCTCAGACTGCAAGAAGGTTGTCATGTTTTGTGGTCACGTTCTGTTTGTTTTTGTACTCATTGTGCACTCTTGTTTGTTTTTGTCACCATGACAACTCATTAGTTTTCACTTGTCATGTCACGCACCTGATTCACTTGGACTCATGCACCTGTTAATCACCACAGCCCTATTTAAGCCTGTAGTTGCCAGGCAGTCAGCCTGGCGACAACACTCTCTACACACCCTTGTTATCCATGCCGATGATCCATGCTCCCTTTCTCGTTCCAAGTAAGTTTTCGTTATTCATTCCATAGTTTGCAAGTTTTGTTTTATGTCCATAGTTTACGTTGTAGTAATAGTTTTTGTTAGCCACGTTTTGTACCTCCACTGTGAGCGCCTTTCGTTTGTTCCTTTTTTGAGTGATTAATTAAAAGATGTCAGTTCCTTCACGCGATGTCCGGTCCAGTCCGTTTGCACCATGGGAAAACAAACCGCACCAAAGTCCAAGTCATGACAAAGGTAGATTTTCTTATACACACTAGGACCGTTTTCCTCAATTTTTTTGTTTAGTTTTTAAATCGCCTCAGGCGAGTGGATCCACTGGACTTGCCCTTTGACGACAATTAGTCGTAACTGGAGGCACATTTAGATAAGTTTATTATCATAATATTTTAATATTAAAGCAGCAATCTGGCGCAGTGGCCTGTCCTGAGCCATGGAAATGAGCCATGACATTTGATACTAACTAGGACTCTGAATAGTGCATATGACTGTCAAAGCCAGTGTGGAAAAAAAACACAGGCTTTGCAAGAGAAAATCTCCTTGCAGAAATCACGGCGGTGTTGTGATACAGTGCATGACTAACTATGGTCAGCTGCCTTCACGCTGACTTCTAACTCAAACACTGCAGGTTTTGTTAGATAATGCAGGCAAGTTTTCCACAGCACAGCTTCAGAAAAGTTTCCATTTCAAAAGAAGACCTATTTGTCTGCGCATCATTTTATCTCGCTTAAGGTCTCCAAAACAAACCGTTCATTCAACGGTTTATAATTTCTTTGATCCCGACTGATTTAGGATCCTGACTGGACTGATTAAGTATCTACACCCCCTGGCAAAAATCAGACTCAGAATCAACAGACTTTGAGGACTTTCATTCAGTGGTTTGATTTTGTACAAAAATAAGCGAATAATAGACGTGGCATCATATGAACTTTCTGGCTTTTAGAAACACTAAAAGAAATCGAGAATATGAGTTGTGGTTGTCAGTAACGGTTTCCCTTGTCAGGAGCGAGCATGGCTGCGGTAGTCGTGACCCCAAGATGCAGGAGACCGGAGGACGACTTGCAGGTAAGAGAAGTGTTTTTAATCAAAACAGCATATGAGCACAAGGCTGAAGGGTAGGCTGCTTTATAAGGAAGCTTGTTTGGAAACCACGAACAGGTGCGCTCAGGCCAGAGTAGTTGAACCATGCGGGAAATGAACAGAAATAAGAGGGCTGGACAGGACATAATTACAGAAAACAAGGAAACACAAGAACTGTCATGTTTTTGTGATCATGTTCTGTTTAGTTGTGTTCTGTTTTGTTTTTGACTCCATTAGTTCCTGTTTTTGTGCACCCTGTTTTTTTTTCCCATGACTACCTATCAGTTCACCTGTTCTCACGACTCACGCACCTGATTCAATTTGACTCATGCACCTCTTGTCAATCACCACTTCACCACTTAAGCCTGCAGTTGCCAGGCAGTCACCCTGGCGACATCACCGTCTATCACCTCCTACACACCCATGTTATCCATGACGACGATCCTTGCTCTTTCTCAGTCCAAGTAAGTTTTTCGTTATTTATGCGATAGTGCAAGTTTTTGTTTTATGTCCATAGTTTTGCCTTAGTGCAAGTTTTGTTTTCATAGCCAAGTTTTTGTACTTCCTCTGTGAACGCTTTTCGTTTGTACCTTTTTTGAGTTATTAATTAAAAGATGTCCCTACCTTCACGCCATATCCGTTCCAATCGCTTTGCACCTCGGGGTAACAAACCACACCATAGTCCACGCCTTGACAAGAACATGTCTGACCAGGTTGTGACATCCTTTTAGATCAAGCAGTGAAAATTGTGCACATCCTTAATTTTGAGGAAACAATTATGGAGACACTCTGTATATTTTCCTTCCCAAAGCTAACACCCACATCAAAAGTTAAATCTGTTCATTAGTCTGCAATAGTGTTGTCCCAATACCAATATTTTGGTACCGGTACCAAAATGTATTTCGATACTTTTCTGTACTTTTCGATTAAATAAAAAATAAAACTTAAATAAAATAGTGAACATACAAGACAACTTGCCTTTTAGTCGTAAGTAAATAAACAAAGGCCCCTAATTTAGCTGCTGACATGCAGTAACATGTCATTTTCCATTAAGGACAAGTGGTAGAAAATGAATTATTAATCTACTTGTTCATTTACTGTTAATATATGCTTACTTACTCTTTTAACATGTTCTATCTACACTTCTGTTAAAATGTAATAATCACTTATTCTTCTGTTGTTTGGATGCTTTGCCTTAGTTTTGGATGATACCACAAATTTGGGTATCAATCCGATACCAAGTAGTTTCAGGAGCATACATTGGTCATATTCAAAGTCCTGGTGTCCAGGGACATATTTACTGAGTTTATAAACATAATATAAATTTAAAAAAAAAGATTTTCTACTGGTTATTTTTTAGAGGCGGTATAGTATGATAGTATAATATGATATGATAGTATGATTAATTAGTATCGCGGTGCTATACTTGTACTGGTATACCATACAACCCTAGTCTGCTGTTAAAAAGCAGTGTTCACACCTTGTACAGCTGTTGCACAAGGTGGATTGACATGAATCATGGCTCCAAAGCAAGATATATTAATTCAAACATAAGGAGAGTATTATTAAACTTCTTCAAGAAGGTAAATAATCACACAATGTTGCAACAAATGTGGATTGCTCGGTCAGTCAGCTGTGTCCTAAGCCTGGACCTTGCACACACAACATGGGAAGGTTGTGAAAGGCAAGCATAATGACAATCATCAATCATCAAAGCGTCAAGACAGAAAACTAAAAGCAATATGTCATGAAAACAGAAAACGCACAAATGAAGAACAAATAGGCAAAAACTGGGGCCATGGTCTGTAACCAAAACAAACAAGGATTCAATGGACTAAGCAGAAAACAATCGTGGATTATGGATGACTGGGCGAAAGTCTTATTCTGTGATGACTCGCAAATCTCCATTGGGCGATGGTGACGATTATGGTGGAACTTTACTTTGGTGCTGTTTCAATGATATTTATGAAGACGACCACCTGAAGAAAACGTACACCTTTCTACTGGGGGGTAACAGTACGTGTATTTGTATTGAACCGTTTCGGTACAGGGGTCTCTGTTCGATTCGGAGGTGTACCGAACGCGTTTCCACACGGACATATTAAGTAGCATACCGCAAGTTGTGTAAACAATACACACCGAGGCAACACACGGCATGCTAGCAGCAACCGGGGTACGATAGACTGACCATACCTCCTCTTTTCACCGGATATGTCCTCTTTTGCGGGGCTGTCCGGGTGGAGTTTCTTAAATGCCTCAAGTGTCCGGCATTTTTAGTTAGGGTTGCGTGTAATTTCAATGTACATTCAGGGTTAATTCGGGGTTATAAACAAAATAAGTGTCGAAAGTGTGCCCCGAAAACCAATTGCGTCCCACGGGACATTCTAAAAATACAATTAGAATAAACAAAAACCTAAACAAAAGTGAAATAAAAAAGCTGAAAGGCTAAAATGTAACGCCGGTTCGGCATCGTGGTACCGGGTTCGATTCCCTCGTGGATGCGTCAAACGAAGAACACAACAAAGGTAGGATCTAACAAATTTATTAACAAAAGGTGAGCTCTGAACAAAAACACTGGAGCTAATAAAAAGGGAAACAAAAGACGCTAGCGTGAAAGCTAGGAAATATAAAGAACTAAGACTTGACATGAAGGCATAAAAAATAAAAACAAAGATGATTAGCATGTGAGCTAAAGATGACTGGGTGGCTGAGCTAATGAGCTAGCGAGAAAAGCATACCTGACGTTACGTTGCGTGAAAACAAACTAGAGTCCCAGAAAGAATAAACAGAAGAGGCTGGCTTATAAAGGGAAGGTGATTAGCAGAGAACAGGTGTGCAGGAAACGGGAGTAACAGCTGAAACTAATAAGTAACCATGGTGATGGCCTAAACGGGAAATAAACGGATCGAACGGAGAATGAGAACAAAGATGGAAAAATAAACAATATGTGAAGATCCGAGTCACGGATCGCAACATAAATGAAATTTAGAAAAAGTTGCAACGTTGACTAATAAAACTGTCATTGCTCAAAACATAATATTGAATCAAAATCAATGTTATTATGAATTATTGACCTATCCAAGGTTCCCATTTTCACATAAATTATTCCACTAAGGAAAATATTTTTGGTGGAAGATTTTTTTTTGTGCTTTGTTTACACAACGTGCGGTACGCTACTTAATATGACCTGTGAAAACTCGTTCGGTACACCTCCGAACCGAACCGAAACCCCCGTACCGAAGCGGTTCAATACAAATACACATACCGTTACACCCCTAATGGATGGGTGTTAAAGTGTTTTTTGTTTTTTTCACTCTGCTCGTTCTAAAAATGGAACTGTTACTGACTACGACAATATATTTTCTTGGTTTATTTTAATGTTTCTCAAAGCCAGAAGGTTGACTTTGGAAATGACTACAGTTTTGTGTTATCTGCTTTTTTTTTTTCTAAAAAAATTGAACATCCTCCGAGTCTGGTGATTCCATAACGATTTACAAATGTTGTACATGTTAATTGACCACTGTGTGTTACTGTACACCAACCAGACTCTATGTAGTACCTTGTCACATAATGTAATTAACTTGATGCTCTCCAGCGCAGTTGAAGAGGTGGAGTAATGTCAGCCCAGTTTAACATCATGCTGAATGACGCCGGAAAATGCACACGAACATGAATAGGTCCAACAGGCGGAAGTGCAGAAACGATGCATTGTGTTCCAATTAATTTAAACCATGAGAATTCAATCCCTTGAAACAGCCGTGATCAAGAGTGCTTTGACTTTGAGCTGTGTGCCCTTTTAAGTGTCCCAAGGTGATCCAAATGTGGATTCTTTGAAAAGCCAAGCTCAACCTACCAAGAGGCGATGCTTGGTTTTAAAATGATTTAGCTGATAATGCTTTTTAAGTTTAGAGGTTTGGAGAGCAGTATGTGTTTGTGGCAAAGGCGAGGGAGGAAGGAGCTATTATGATGGGTTACAGGCAATTTACACCCAGCAGGGATGCAGAGGAGCTCAGGCTGAGAAGGGAGGGGATTAAGATAAGGAGGGATAGATACCAGGAAATAAATGTCTGAAAAGCACATAAGCTGGACAAAAGGTTTTCTTTTTTTTTTTTTTTCTTTGCAGCTGATGCATGATAAATCTAGTTGCTTTGCTTGTTGGGCCTAAATCAACCTCGTACAGCTCAATTTGTTCCATGGCCGAGCTCTTAACTTAAAAAACTCATTGAAATGAATTGGAATCCCTTTAATCCATACTTGGCCCCCTAAAACACTATATTTTGACAGGTAAAATGCATTTTAAAAAGTAAAACAAACCTTTGTAACAATAGCACAAACAACAACAGCAGTTGTATCAAATAATGTACTGATATTGTAAAGCTTTCACCTCTTCCTGCAGACTAAAGAGGACTTCTAAATCCTATTTAGTCTGTTCTTATTGGTGTCTTCCCATCTCATTAGATCCAATATGTACAATAAGCCCTTACTTACGAGAGATGGCTGGTCAATAAAGCTCAGAAGCAGGCAATAATGGCGTTGGAAAAGTGGATATTCCGAGGTATGCTATCTCTCAAAATCAGTATAGTGGTGGAGAACAGTAACCTGACTCTAGCCAGATATTTGTAGTTCACTGAGTTCCACACAAGGATCTGAGCTCTTCAGATAGCAAAAAATAATGAACCAATCAGGATCGCCGGGCGGGATTTCATTGATCGTGACGTAGCGCCGAAGCAACTAGTTGATTCCATCAACAATGGACATTGATTCTGCTGTGCAACTGTTTTGCTTCATCAATCGTCTACTGACATTGCTGCGTTGTTTCAGTAAAAGTTCTCTATCTTTTCGCTCTGTCGTTATCCAATATGTCGACTGTTCTGTTTTGGATTTCCCAGCGTCGCTTCTCATCAGCTTGATTTCGATGTGAGTGGTTGAAGTGGCACGTCATTTAAGATAACGGACAAGTGGTTTATCCAATCACAACAATGATTTTTTACAAGGCCCCGCCTTTTGAAATACATCTTCTATTGAGAAGTCCCAGATCCTTGTGTGGAGCTCAGGGAACTACAAGGGATCTGGCGACAGTCAGGTTAGGAGAAGAGTGGATGCTTTTCAGACCATGTGCTGAAAGGGTCCATCTCTAAATTCATATACAGTGGGGCAAAAAAGTATTTAGTCAGGCACCGATTGTGCAAGTTCTCCCACTTAAAATGATGACAGAGGTCTATAATTTTCATCATAGGTACACTTCAACTGTGAGAGACAGAATGTGAAAAAAAAATCCAGGAATTCACATTGTAGGAATTTAAAAAAATATATTTGTAAATGATGGTGGAAAATAAGTATTTGGTCAACCATTCAAAGCTCTCACTGATGGAAGGAGGTTTTGGCTCAAAATTTCACGATACATGGCCCCATTCAGTATTTCCTTAACACGGATCAATCCTCCTGTCCCCTTAGCAGAAAAACAGCCCCAAATCATGATGTTTTCACCCCCATGCTTCACAGTAGGTATGGTGTTCTTGGGATGCAACTCAGTATTCTTCTTCCTCCAAACACGACGAGTTGAGTTTAAACCAAAAAGTTTTATTTTGGTTTCATCTGACCACATGACATTCTCCCAATACTCTGCTGTATCATACATGTATCCATTTATGTTGCAATGGTTCTAGTATACACTGTCCAAATTTTTTGTATATATGTATAAGAAAATACCATATTTGCTGGACTATAGAGTGCACCGGTGTATAAGCCGTACCCACTATATTTTAGAAGAAAAAAATATTTTTCCATACTTAAGCCGCACCAGACTATAAGCCGCATATATATATATATATATACGTTGTGAAATTAGTTATTTATACTGAAATATTTCGTAAATGTCTATTTACATACCTAATTGTTTCCAAACGGTGCCTGCAACAAGGCAGTAAAACGGCTGATCGAACAAAACATAAGTCATGATCATACAATTCCAAAAAAAGTGCATTTCCCTTTTAAGTTTAACTCTAATGTTGCTGTCTTAAAACTATGGGAAGCAATAATGGGAAACACTGGTAATTTGTCTTTTGTAGTTATTATTAGAAAATTGCAATCGTATTTTAGACATTTTTTATTTTTTATTAATAGCCAAAGTGGTGCATCCCTAACAGCCTTGCCGAGTTTGATCCCTTGTGTGCGACTTGAATTGTTCCTACTGAGGGAGCAACCATATTAAGGACAGGTAAGGACAAGCCATTTAGCAGCTGCGCCTCACGACCAACTCTCAAGGGTCTTCAATTATCCCACTTTTTTTCCGTTTTTTTTTTTTTTCTATACCAGAATGTTAACTAGCCACGCCGTAACTCTAGACCCACGCTGCAGGCACAAAGTCTGTGCATCCCAGCTTGACGGAAGATAACGCTGTAATTAATAATTTGTGCGCCGAGACCCAACCCTCAACCAATCAGGCGATGCGCCGGAATGACCAAGAAGTCTGTGCGTGTTGCACTTCTTAAACAATTCACGAGAGCTGTCTGTAAAAATCAGTGAACACAGAAGACCTGTCAAACTTTGATGTAATCAACTCAGAAGCTGATTCGAGAGCGACACTCTGGGGATCTACATCAGCCGCCTGACACACTTTGCCCCGAATGCACGTCTTTGTTATGCTGTGACATTACCATTCAAGTTTTATGGCCACTCATTTTGAAACCTTGATCTAGGGTTGTCTACGGTATACCAGTATTAGTTTAGTACCGCGATACTAATGAATCATTTTCGGTACGATACCGCCTCTGAAACGTACCGGTCCCGCACCTCCCCTCCCCAGCGTCGAAGTTGTGACGTTGCTGCTTTTACGAGCAGAGGAGCATGTTCGGCAGCGCACAATCACACAGTACTTTCAAGCAGACGCAGTGTGTATGTCACGGTGCGGATTCGAACCGCTTCCCTCCTGCATCTGAGTGTCACAGTTCCTCCTCTGGCCGCTCACGCTGAGCGCAGCACACCCACGCAGCGACAAGCCTGCACTCAATCGCCAATCTGCGCACCTGGTTTTGATGAGGGCGAGCTGGATAAAGGTCCAGTGGACCCAAAGATTGGCGTGGGAACTTAGTTACCTCTCTGTGTACCAGTCTTCCCCCTTCGAGATCGTCCGTTGTCTCCCCTGTTTTTTTTGGACTGCCTTCCTCGATTCCCGACCCTCGCCTGAACACGAATCTAGCCTCTTCTCTCCTGCCCTGGATGATCATCTGTCTGCGTCTCGGACTGTCTTGTTCCTTCGCTCTTTACAACACTTGATAACACACACTTCAGTTAATCTACACACATAGTAACACACATACGCACTTGGGTTTAACACACTCCATTTCCTTGGGTTAGCTTATTAGTTAGTATTTATTTTTATTATTATATATAGTGACTATTAGAGATGCGTGGATAGGCAATTATATCATCCGCATCACCAAAATCGTCATCCACTCGCCGTCCACCAGAACCAACTATTTATCGGGACCGTACCCTCCCGCCAACCGCCCACTGAATTATATCAAAGGTTGTCCACCTTTACCACACACAGAGCTATTTAAAACTGTTCCACAGAGTAATGTAGTCAATTGGAACCGCTAACGTTCTCGCGACTATTCAATAACGTTAAACCTGATGACAAGAATATGGGCGTGCTGTGAAGCAATTGCCTTAGACACCTTCAACAACATGTACGATCCGATTTTTGGTCCAGCAACATGTTGCATGCAGCTTCCGCAATCACACGTACAAGATTGAAAGGCATACTGGGTGACACAGTGTACACTAATGGTTGTGATATAAACTATTTTAACACTCTTAGTAATATGCGCCACGCTTTGAAGCCACACCAATTAAGAACGACAAACACATTTCGGGAGAACATACAGTAACGCGACATAAACGCAACACAACTAATACCCACAACCCTTTGTATTCATGACACTCCCTGAATATATTTTACACCCCCGTGCCCCCAACCCCGCCCACCTTACCGACGCACGGGAGGGGGATGGGAGGGTGTATAAACAGTCAGGAAGTGTCATGAATACAAAGGATTATGGGTATTTGTTGTGTTGCCTTTATGTTGTGTTACTGTGTGTTTGTCGTTCTTAACTGGTGTGGCTTCAAAGCGTGGCGCATATTACTAAGAGTGTTAAAATTGTTTATATCACAACCATTAGTGTACTCTGTGTCACCCAGTATGCCTTGAAGTCGTGTGCGTGTTGCTGCGGAATCCACACACAACATGGTGCTGGACTGACAAGCAGATCGAGTATGATGTAGAAGGCGTCAAAGCCAATGGCTTCATAGCACGCACTAATATTTAATATCTGGGTGACTGCCGGCAGTCATTCAAGAGAATAATAGCGTCTCCTATTGACTTCTTCGCTTTATGACACGGGTCTTAAATGGCTCTTTGAATGGCAAAGGATACCGATCCCAGAACCATGTATATCAAATGTCTCCGGATGGTTCAACCGCCACCCGCCCGAATCTAATTAAAATCAATTTTTTCGTCATGTCAACCACCCGACCCGCGGTTTACCCGCGGACTCCGCGGATGAGACCGCAAACCGCGCATCTCTAGTGACTATATACAGTATATAATAAATTATTGAACATTACTGCAACCTGGTGTCTGTTGCCGTCATCTCCCTTTAGTAAACCATAACAGTGTAGACAGAAAAAGGAAAACGGACGCATTTTGGCTTAAAAAATAACGATGAAGGCGAAGTTATAACACTGAAACGCCCTCAGGAAGAAGTGCTTTAAGACATGGCTAAAGTCCATCTGCCGTCGGCAGTGTTTTAGGGACTTCTAAATCACTAATCCTGGTCTCCATGGCGACAAATAAAGTATGTTTCTTACAAGTATATGTAATAGCTGAACATGCATCACTACACACTGTAGCTCACCGGCGTCAAAATGTAAACAAACGCCATTGGTGGATCGACACCAAACATCCCCGGTAATGATATCAAGTACAGGCACGTATGGAGTCGATACTACTATGATTACGTCTATATTTTTTGGGCATCACAATATCTTTCGTTTTAAAGAAAATTATATTATGTTTATAAACTCAGGAAATATGTCCCTGGACATATGAGGACTTTGAATATGGCCAATGTATGATCCTGTAACTACTTGGTATCGGATTGATACCCAAATGTGTGGTATCATCCAAAACTAATGTAAAGTATTAAACAACAGAAGAATAAGTGATTATTACATTTTAACAGAAGTTTAGACAGAACGTGTTAAGAGAGAAAGTAAGCAGATATTGACAGTAAATGAAAAAGTAGATTAATAATTAATTTTTTTACCACTTGTCCTTAATAATTTTGACAAAATAATAAAATGATAAATGACACAATATGTTACTGCATATGTCAGCAGACTAATTAGGAGCCTTTGTTTGTTTACTTACTACTAAAAGACAAGTTCTCTTGTAGTGAAGTGAAGTGAATTATATTTATATAGCGCTTTTCTCTAGTGACTCAAAGCGCTTTACATAGTGAAACCCAATATCTAATTACATTTAAACCAGTGTGGGTGGCACTGGGAGCAGGTGGGTAAAGTGCCTTGCCCAAGGACACAACGGCAGTGACTAGGATGGCGGAAGCGGGAATCGAACCTGCAACCCTCAAGTTGCTGGCACGGCCACTCTACCAACCGAGCTATACCGGTTGTATGTTCATTATTTTATTTAAGGACTTAACTGTAATAAGAAACATATGTTTAATGCACTCTTAAGATTTGTTTGTTAAAATAAAGCCAATAATGTAATTCTTTTGAGATCCCTTTTATTTAGAAAAGTATCAAAATCATTTTAGTACCGTTACCAAAATATTGGTATCGTTACACCACTACCTTAATCTTATATTGGCTACCTCTGAAAGTATTGACTTCACATTTTGCACAATTGAACCTTTTGCTGCCGCTCTAAAACAAACTGCTTTATGCTTTCAATGCACTTGATTGAATCCTAAGAGATCAATCTGTAGCAACTCTAATTCTATATCATACAGATTTTACTGAGCAGAAGCATCTTCATGCTCATGTGGATGTGTTGCTTTAGTTTCACAAGAGTGGAAATCAACAGCATGTGGCCGGTCACCATATGATTTACAAGGCGAGGACTGTTTAAGGACAAATGGGAACAGCAGGAATTTTCCGCCAGTCCATAAATAACTAGCTTCACTGCGCTTTATTGCCGAGAACCGCCTTTGACGCTGCTGTCAAACGGGAGATGTCGTCTACTCCTGTCCTGGTGGCATTGCAAGGCCTTTTATCATTTCCCACCAAGTTTTTTGTTCCAATGCATGCGAGCAAAAAGCCCCAAATTTAGTGCCTTGCCAGTGTTTTCATCTCTTCTCGGATGTGTCGGCCTTTTATTGGTTTCATAAACGAAACCATGGTCAATAACTTGGTAAATAAAAAAGCTTACCGTACATTCTAGATCATTGTTTTTCAACTGTGCGTGAGATACAGTCTGGTGTGCTGTGGGAGTTTATCTAATTTCACCTATTTGGGTTAAACATATTTTTTGCATATTGTGCAAAATTATGTGTTGTTGAGTGTCAGTGCTGTCTAGAGCTCGGCAAAGTAACCATGTAATTCTCTTCCATATCAGTAGGTGGCAGCCGGTAGCTAATTGCTTTGTAGATGTCGGAAACAGCGGGAGGCAGGGTGCAGGTAAAAAGGTGTCTAATGCTTAAACCAAAAATAAAAAGGTGAATGCCCCTAAAAAAAGCCATTGAAGTTTAGGGAAGGCTATGCGGAAGGAAACTAAAACTGAACTGGCTACAAAGTAAACAAAAACGGAATGCTGGACGACAGCAAATGCTTACTGTGGAGCAAAGACGGCGTCCACAAAGTACATCCGAACATGACTTGACAATCAATGTCCCCACAAAGAAGGATAAAAACAACTGAAATATTCTTGATTGCTAAAATAAAGTAGATGCGGGAAATATCGCTCAAAGGAAGACATGAAACTGCCACAGGAAAATACCCAAAAAGAGAAAAAGCCACGAAAATAGGAGCCCAAGACAAGAACTATAGCACTAAGGACTGGAAAACTGCAAAAAACTCAAAATAAGTCACGGTGTGATGTGACAGGTGGTGACAGTACACCTACTTTGAGACAAGAGCTATATTAATGCATGCTTGGTGCTTTAAAGTCATATCCAACAATTGCGACAACAACTTTTTTATTGTCAACTAAGTTTTGTTTTTTAATGATTTCTGCTGGTGGTGTGCCTCCGGAATTTTTCAACGCACAAAATGTGCCTTGGCTCAAAAAAGGTTGAAAAAAACTGTTCTCGATGACAAGCCACTACTTTTTCCTACGCTTTGAACCCTGTGGCTGATAAAATTTTCTTCGCTAGCGGCTAGGGTTGTATGATATACCGGTATTAGCATAGTACAGCGATACTAATTAATCGTATTCAGTACTATACCTCCTCTTTTTTTTTTTATATTATGTTTATAAACTCAAGACATATGTCCCTGGACACATGAGGACTTTGAATATGACCAATGTATGATCCTGTAACGACTTATTATCGGATGTATACCTAAATTTGTGGCATCATCCGAAACAACATAAGAATAAATGATTTTGTTTTAACAGAAATGTAAATAGAACATGTTAAAAGAGGAAGTAAGCAGATAATAACAGTAAATGAACAAGTAGATTAATAATTAATTTTCTACCACTTGTCCTTAATAATTAGACTAGAATAGAAAATGACACAATATGGTTACTGCATATGTCAGCAGACTAAATAGGAGCCTTTGTTTGCTTACTTACTAATAAAAGACAAGTTGTATTGCATGTTCACTATTTTATTTAAGGAAAAACTTGCAATAAGAAACATATGTTTTATGTACCCTAAGATTTTTTGTTAAAATAAAGCCAATAGTGCAATTTTATTGGTCCCCTTTATTTCGAAATGTATCGATATAGTTTTGGTACCGGTACCAAAATATTTGTATCGGTAAAACACTACTAGCGGCCGTAATGTTTTCTATTGAACAAATGGTTTTCAATAAACACCGACAGACACTGAAAGGGTGTCTTATTGTTTGTGCTATGGCACCACCTTTTTGATGAGTTCGCTCACTGCAGGTGCTGCGGGGTGAACGTCAGCAGTATTTTCTTCTGTTTAGTGCTTTAAACTGGAAGTACCAGTGCTGTTCTGTCTTCTAGCCGTCCATAGCGTTCTTACTTGTATGGATTGGTCATTCATCACTCCAAGAATAGTTTAGGTTTTACGGTGTAACTAAAACTATTCATTAGGGGTGTAACGGTACGTGTATTTGTATTGAACCGTTTCGGTACAGGGGTTTCGGTCTGCTTCGGATGTGTATCGAACGAGTTTGTAAGCTAAAGTCTTAACAAGTTGCTCTGCTTTCTGCCTCTGTGTCAGCACCCGGCATTGTCCCACCCACACAACCATCTGATTGGTTACATACAAAGCCAGTCAGCAGTGCGTATTCAGAGCGATGTAACAGCCAATCAGCAGTGCGTATTCAGAGCGCATGGAGTCAATGCTTCAGCGTCGAGCAGATATAAATGATAAATGGGTTGTACTTGTATAGCGCTTTTCTACCTTCAAGGTACTCAAAGCGCTTTGACACTACTTCCACATTTACCCATTCACACACACATTCACACACTGATGGAGGGAGCTGCCATGCAAGGCGCCAACCAGCACCCATCAGGAGCAAGGGTGAAGTGTCTTGCTCAGGAGACAACGGACGTGACGAGGTTGGTTCTAGGTGGGATTTGAACCAGTGACCCTCGGGTTGCGCACGGCCACTCTTCCACTACGCCACGCCGTCCCACGCCATATGGGTTTAGCATGTGAGCAGCGGACAGCGTACTCTCCCCAAATTATAAAAAACACCTCCCAGTCACAACTACTAACATTACTATGAGCCCGTTGACCTTCTAGAAACTTAAACTGCAGTCCAGCTCTCTTGCAGTTCTGGCTTGAGGTGAAGGCTAATTAGCTTTTAGCGTAACGTTAGCTCATTTTGCTGTGCAAGTGTGTGTGTTAGGGACATTTCATTGAACACATTGGTGTTTAGGGATGAATAGTCTCTCCTATTGTTATTGTACTATTTTTTCAGCTATAGTTACATGAATCATTAGTAATGTAGCAGCCTAGTTTTGAATGGCAGGGTCCCTGCTATCACATGTTGACAAAAATATAACATTTACGTAATAAAAGTCAACTATAGGCTTCCCAAATGCTGTAATATATTAAGCATGATGAGTTGTTTTGAAACTGTTTAACTTTGCACTTTTTATGTGTAGGAGAAAGGTTTTTTTGTACCGGTACACCCCTACTATTCATACTTACAAAACCATCCCATGTGTGATGTCTGTAGGAGTGTTTTGATGGTTAATTCACCATAAATGATTCCCGGGCGTGGCACCGCTGCTGCCCACTGCTCCCCTCACTTCCCAGGGGGTGGGTCAAACGCAGAGGGTAATTTCACCACACCTAGTGTGTGTGACTATCAGTGATACTGTAACTTTATTGTTGAGGGTTTTTGAATGCATGTTTAAAGTGATTTAGAGGTAGAATTGATTTCTCCCATTAGCTGCGTTGCTAGCTACCCAGAACAAGCCGATTTTTACATGAAAACCAAAAAAAGATATGATTGTGAACGAAAATTACAGAAAAAAAGTGCAGTTCTCCTTTAAGAAAGGCAGAAGGTTTGATCCAAAACATGCATCTAATTCAATTCAAGTTCCGGCCAAGTAGTATATACGATCATTTCACACGACGAGGCAGCCATTTTTCACTGATTCGATAAAAAATTAATCGGAATTGACCAACTATTTGTAACAAACTTGCACCCCTTTGAAGTTTTGAAAAAGTTTACCGGTATTACTATAGTACCGCGATACTAATGAATCATTTTCGGTACGATACTGCCTCTGAAAAGTACCAGTCGCGCACTAGGCGTCTAGTATGTTCACTATTTTATTTAAGGACTTAACTACTATAAGAAACATATGTTTAATGTACGGGTACCTTAAGTGTACCATGTACCATGCATTGATTAACGTGATCAAGGGGATGGGTCAAATGCAGAGGACAAATTTCACCACACCTAGTGTGTGAGTGACAATCATTGGTACTTTACTTTGATGAAGCTAGCATTAGCTAATATACTAACATGTTTACAGGTGTCTTTGTTGGTATTATTAACTTACAATAACATTCTTTTTGTATTGTTTAAGTTTCAGAAATTCCTCAGTAAAATTACCAAAACGTCACCGTGGAGTTATTGAGTCAGTTTAACTGATTGGACGATGACTTTTGTTTTGTTTGATCAGCCGTTTTACTGCCATGTTACAGACACCGTTTGGAAACAAATTAAATGGTATGTAAATAAACATTTACAAAGTCTTTCAGTGTTTAGAACTAATTTCACAACGTATATATCTGCGGCTTGTAGTCCGGTGCGAGTAATATATGGAGAAAAAAAATATTTTACTAAAATTTTGTGGGTGCGGCTTATATAGCACTTCACTCTACAGTCCGGAAAATACTGTATTTTATATCAAAGTGATTTTTTGATGGCTAATACGGTCTGTAATTTCATCATGTAAATAATGGCTCTGGGCAATAACGAAATGTGTCCATTGGATGTCGGCTCCGACTGTCTTTAAAGTTTTATCTTTGGTTTGTTGAAATTGTTCACACATTGCACAGCTTTTATTCGTCTATCAATAGACAATGATGCCTAGAAGGCAGGGAGTAACTCAACCCTCTTGAATAGATTCTATCTCAATTTGTACAGTTTGTTGATTTAGCACAGGATTAATATGTGGAAATGGTAAATGAGGGTTTTGATACATGGAAGAGTTTTTATTTATGCTTTATTTAGTTTTTTGTTCAATGTAGATGGGCTGTGACTTAAAGTTGAAGTGCTTTGTACATACACTGAGATTAAGTCTAAGTTTGGTGTTTTTGGAACGGCCCCAATTTTTTCCTCAGAGTTTTCAACTAACTTGACGTGTTTTGTCAAAAGGATTTTCTGTGATTATGTACATTTTCGGTTTCAAGATGGGGGGGGTCGCAGCTTGCTGTGGGGTCGTTCTCCCAGGAAGGAAGACGGACTACTCGGGACATAGCGTGTAGGTAAAAACATGATTTAATCTTGACTAAAAAGGTACAAACAAAAGGCACACACAAGGCGGAGGCAAAAACAACTTAGGACAAGAAACATATTATTATGCCCATTATTTACTTTTTACTTTTTTTAAAATGATCTCAACTCTGTACACTGCTGCTGGAATTTTAATTTTCCTGAAGGAACTCTCCTGAAGGAATCAATAAAGTACAATCCATCTATCTATCCATCTATCTATCTATCTATCTATCTATCTATCTATCTATATATCTATTTATCCATCTATCTATCTATCTATAAACTAAACAACACAATAAACTGTGGCTTGAATAACAAAGAAAACGTACGTGGCAATACAAGAGCAGCATGAATCACGCATGAACAGAGTGTGAAAAGATCAATGACGCCAGGCCGACTGCCTGGCAAAGATGAGCTTAAATACTGCCTCTGATTAGTGCTCGGGAAGCAGGTGAGCGGGCGAGCACTAATCAGAGGCAGGTGAACACAATGAGTAACCAAGGAAGTGCAAACAGGAACTAATGGAGTCGTCATGGAAACTAAAACAAACAAGGGTGCAAAAAGACAGGAACTAATGGAGTCCAAAACTAGCAGAAAAATAACAAAACATAAACCAGACCACAGAATATGACATTCAGAATGTGCTTGTTCTATCTCAGGCCAAAGCAAAACAAAGAAAGCAATCCTAAAGTTGTCGTAGTCGTATTTTTAAGTTCTTATGCCATTTTACCCGTCCAATCCACGTGGGAATGGATTTTCCTACATGCGGCCCTTGAGCTAAAATGAGTTTGACACCCCTACCTCAGACACAGCAGAAACAAAACTAAACCAAAAAAAAAGAGCAATTGGAAAAACAGCAGAAGGAAAAATGAGAAAAAGCCAATATTAACACAACGCTTGGTTTTTAAAATGTTGCTATTTCTTAAAAACATGTCTACACAATATATAGAGTGGCGTGCAAAAAATATTTAAACACTTCTCAAATCTTAAGAAACTGTTATGTTATTGGTTCCCAGGGCCTGAATTTCACTTGTTTGCCATTAAGATAAATCTACATGGGACTGAGGATATTTAACCTACAACTTTATCAGTCCAGTCCTTTTTGTTCACATTTTACTCTAATATTTATCCCCTTTTGGCAACAATCACAGCAGTGCATCTTTCTGGCATTATGTCCGTGTATTTTCAACCTCGCTGTCATTCCACGCTCTCAGCATGCCACTTGTAATCATTTGACTTTTATTTAGCATTGCAATATGTTCCCCAGGAATTGTTAAAGGTAACATGCAGGCTGCCTCTGGAACATTCTTGATGCAATATCAGTATGGTTGAAAGTTCAATTATGAAATACAAAAAATCGTAAATTTTAAATAAAAACCGAATACAAGGATTTGCAAATTCTTTTAAACCTATATTCAATTAAATAGACGGCAAAGACAAGATACTTAATGTTTCAATTTGGTAAACTTCTTTATTTTTTGCAAATATTAGCTCATTTTGAATTTGATGCCTGCAACATGTTTCAAAAAAGCTGGTACAAGTGTAAAAAAGACTGAGAAAGTTGGGCAATGCTCATCAAACACTTATTTGGAACATCCCACAGGTGAACAGGCTAAGGATGGGGCGAGGGTCAGCAAATTGTCCCAACAGTTTAAGAACAACATTTCTCAAGGAGCTATTGCAAGGAATTTAGGGATTTCACCATCCACGGTCTGTAATATCATCAAAAGGTTCAGAGAATCTGGAGTAATCACTGCACGTAAGCGGCAATGCCGTGACCTTCGATCCCTCAGACGGTACTGCACCAAAAACCGACATCAGTGTGTAAAGGATATCACCACATCAGCTCAGGAACAGTTCAGAAAACCACTGTCAGTAACTACAGTTGGTCACTACATCTGTCAGTGCATATTAAAACTCTACTATGCAAAGCAAAAGCCATTAATCAACAACACCCTGAAACGCCGCCGGTTTCGCTGGGCCCGAGCTCATCTAAGATGGACTGATGCAAAGTGGGAAAGTGTTCTGTGGTCTGACGAGTCCACATTTTAACTTGTTTTTGGAAACTGTGGACGTTGTGTCTGGAACAAAGAGGAAAAGAACCATCCGGTATTGTTATGGGCGCAAAGTTCAAAAGCCAACATCTGTGATGGTTAGGGGGGTGTATTAGTGCCCAAGGCATGGGTGACTTACACATCTGTGAGGGCTCCATTAATACTGAAAGGTACATACAGGTTTTGGAGCAACATATGTTGCCATCCAAGCAACGTTATCATGGACGCCGCTGCTTATATCAGCAAGACAATGCCAAGCCACGTGTTACAACAGCGTGGTTTCATAGTAAAACAGTGCGGTTACTAGACCGGCCTGCCTGTAGTCCAGACCTGTCTCCCATTGAAAATGTGTGATGCATCATGAAGCATAATTTACGACAACTGAGACCCCGAACTGTTGAACAACTTAAGCTGTACATCAAGCAAGAATGGGAAAAAATTCCACCTGAAAAGCTTCAAAAAATGTGTCTCCTCAGTGTCCAAATGTTTACTGAGTTGTTAAAAGGAAAGGCCATGTAACACAGTGGTAAAAATGTCCCTGTGCCAACTTTTTTGCAATTTGTTGCTGCCATTAAATTCTAAGTTAATGATTATTAAAAAAAAATAATAATAAAGTTTCTCAGTTTGAACATTTAATATCTTGTCTTTGAAGTCCATTCAATTGAAGATAAGTTGAACAGTATTTCCAATTAATTGTATTCTGTTTTTTATTTACCATTTACACAACGTGCCAACTTTACTGATTTTGGATTTTGTCAATGGCTTTATGGCTACATTGGGGTCATTTCATTGAAATAAGACTTTGTTTTCCAGGACATATCAAGTGTTTCAATATTTTTGCTCATCACTATAGCAACTGCGGAGGCCCTAAGTAGCTCCATCAGCATTAGACCGTTACATCCACAGTGCAAGAAGGAGCGCTACAGTCGGTCATTTCTACCCACAGCCAGAAGACTTTACAAAGCACTTATGTGATTACTTTGATGTTTTTTTTTCATGGTGTGCAGTATTTTATCTTCTATCTGTACATATTAATGAGCAACAAGTAGTAGATCTTGGTGGCACCAGGTATCCTGGGCTCGAAAAAGGTTGGCGACCACTGCTTTTAGGAATTGGATTTTGAGATTGAAAACAATACATCTTTCAAGCAACTCCACACACTTTAAAGGGAAACTACACTTTTTTGGTTCAGGGGGGATTTTGCCTATTATTACCAATCATTACTTAACACAATTTTTCTTTTTTTTTTTTTTTAATGCATTCTAAATATTAAATGTGTTTAAAAGTCCGCCTGTCAGAGTTATTTGATGACGAACTCCAAGATGCAGAGATGGAGGCAGGCATGGAATGAGAAAACATGATTTAATTAAATACTAAGACAAAAACAAAACCAAAAGGGTACAAACACAAAGCGCGCACGAGGCGGATAAGCAAACAAAAGGAGCTAGCCTGGGAGCTAGAAAATAACGAACAGGAGCTTAGCGTGGAAGCTAGCGGGTAGCGAACAGGCAAACAGAAGTCGTACTTGTATAATGAAAAATAAAACGGAAGCAGAGAACAAAAAACAGTAAGCTACAAACATCAACTGAATATAGCTTACCGCTACGCTGCAAAGACAAGGTATGACACGACAGGAGCGATAACACATCACAAGAGCGACTAGACGTGACATCGACAAGACAATACAATGATCCAGCAACTGACACAAGACAAAGCAGGTACAAATAGGAGCAGGCTGATTGGCAACAGGTGTGGCCAGGTGGGAACAAGACAGGAAGCTGACAAAATAAGAGCACTAGACAGGAACTAAAGACAGGAGATACTAAACACAGAGGAAACAGACAAATGCAGAGGAAAAAAAACTCAAACATAGACTAACTGTCAGGGGAAAGCCTGACACCGCCTACAATGAAGCGTGTGGGAGTCGCTCTATTCTGCCTATAAAGCCCTAAAAAAAAAACACATACAAACACCTCCATTGGGGTTTAATATGCAGGATGTAAGTATATAATAACGGGTACATTTATAATAACATTAAATATTTTCATTTCATTTTTCTTTTCAACGACTTCTCTGATTAAAACTCACTGAGCCAACAAACATAATAAAACATCACTTACTGTATGTCGGATTTCATTAGGAAGTGACTGATACTCTGGTTATAGTTCTGTTTAGATCAGGGGTGTCCAAACTTTTTCCACTTAGGACCGCAGACTGAAAAATCAAAGCAAGCGGGGGCCATTTTGACATTTTTTTATTTTAAAAACCAATACAATGTATGTATAGCCAATATACATTGATCCCGGGGACTCCAAAGGGTTTTGGTCAAAAAAATATAAAAAATGTGTCATTATTCAGTATTATTTTGTTTTATTATTATTCAAGTTTTAAATCTCCAGATCAACATTAGGTCCATCTGTCAATATAATGATTTTAAAGATTTAAGTTGTGTGCTCTTTTTGTCAAAGAAAACCCTGTTTTTTGATGGAAAAAAAACACAAAATGTGCAATATTATCACCCAATATATTTTTAAGTGGAATATTTAAGATTATATAATAATTGGAACATTAAAAATGTCAATAACTCATAACACCATTGATTTTAATTCATTATTATTTTTTGAGCAATGACACTTAAAAACAAATCACACTAAAATTATTGGGGATCCAAAAGGGTCCTACTCATTAAAATGTTAAAAAATAAATTATACATTTTTTTTTATGTTTACTTTTAACACAATAATCTCGAGATCCACTTCAGATCTATCCGTCAATTATAAGTTTTATAGTTGTTTATGTTTTTTGTTTGTTCATTTTAGGCCCTTCTTTAAAAAAACATTTCAGTTTTTTATATAGCAAACACAAAATATGCAACATTTCCCCCAAAAATATCTCAAAGTGGAAAATTTAACATGACTTAATTGGAGCCTTGAATAGGTCAATAATTCATAATGACATTGATTTTGATTAGAGGATAGCAGGTGGTGTATATTGTAGTGTCCCGGAAGACTTAGTGCTGCAAGGGGTTCTGGGTATTTGTCCTGTTGTGTTTATGTTGTGTTACGGTGCGGATGTTCTCCCGATATGTGTTTCTCATTCTTGTTTGGTGTGGGTTCACAGTGTGGTGCATATTTGTACCAGTGTTGAAGTTGTTTATACTCAAAATTGTTGTTTGGGTGGAAATCGGGAGAAATTCGTGAGAATGGTTGCCCCGGGACATTTTTGGGAGAGGCACTGAAATTCGGGATTCTCCCAGGAAAATCGGGAGGGTTGGCAAGTATGACCAGGGAGACGCAACTGATCTGTACTTTTCCCTGTGTCCGTGTACCACTCCGCACAGCGGCGTTATAAAAAAGTTATAAAGTTTACTTTTTGAAACCGATACCGATAATTTCCGAGAATATATTTTAGAGCATTTATCGGCCGATAACATCGGCAGTCCGATATTATCGGACATCTCTACTTCGACATATCTGTTTGTAACAGTGTTAAAGTTGTTTATACGGCCACCCTCAGTGTGACCTGTATGGCTGTTGACCAAGTATGCATTTCATTCACTTGTGTGTGTGTGTGTGTGTGTGTGTGTGTGTGTGTGTGTGTGTGTGTGTAAAAGCTGCGTATATTACGTGACTGGGTCGGCACGTTAAGGAAGTGCCTTTTAGGTCAATTGCCGCTCTGTACTCCTCCCTACGTCCGTGTACACAGCGGCATTTTAAAAAGTCATAATTTTTACCCTTTGAAACTGATACCGATAATTTCCGATATTACATTTTGAAGCATTTATCGGCCGATAATATTGGCAGTCCGATTTTATCGGGCATCCTTGTACTAAATGTACTTTATTGCTACAACCGTTTGCTGGCCTAAGAGAATTGCTATTGCGACATCCAGTGGACAAATTTAGAAACAGCAGTTTCTTTCATTCCAAAATTCCAGCTCATTTTCATACTTGGCAAACTCATCTCTTTGACACCCCTGTTGTGAAGGGTCACCACGTGTCAGGTGTCATGTGTCGTGGTCGTGTAGATTCCGACTTGGACTGGCCTTGGTCAGTCGTGACCTCTCCTGGCAGGTCAAAATTCACATAGTCCAGACACTGTGGAGTCTTGGTTGTCTTTACTTGGTCTATGGATGCTAGACAAACATGCTGGAGGCAACGATTACAAACAGTTTAAAGTACAACGGCTTTAAAAGTGGCCTATGGGAAACACAATGTAATGCATTATTTATTTTTTGGGCATTTATTAATGTGCAGTATGTACCGGTAGTCATTACCTTGTCAAGCCTTTATATCAGTAAACATACTGTAGGGCAGTTGGTTCCAAAATGAGGCATGGCATGTGTTCTTACGGTACTCTTAGAGCATTTGTTTTGTTCAGCCTTTTCAGGCACGTTGTTGAGTTTTCCCAACGATCAATAAGAAGACGGCACTTTCTCCTTCTGGCCTGCGTTTAATTTTTTTGATTTTGTTTGTTTTTTTAAAGAGAAAGCTGCCCAACATAGCCAAGAGCATAGCGAGCTGAGGTGAGCGACTGTGCTGAAACACATACTAATGATGCAGCATCTGGAGTTTCAATCCCTCGCTCAAGGATACTTTGACTGCAGGGGAATCTGGGATTGCACCAAAAACCTTCCATCTTTAGACTTTACAACCCCGGGCAAGCTGTTAAAAGAAATACCAGCTCACAAGAGAGTCTGGGGAAGTGAATTTTACGTGCGACGGGTGTGAGTATTCCTGATCCCTAATCCGTTCATTGTAAAAATGGTATTTATTAGGCATTCGTGTCATGATCCCTATGGTTCTAATACTAGACCCGGCCCGTCACATCGTTTTATTTGGGCTGTGAAAACCTGGAAATAAAGTGTTTCAATAAAGTACTTCAAAAAAGTACTTTATCAAATGTATTCGTTCTTTCCATTTTGACGGGAAAATACGTTCAGTGCATGCAGTTGCATATCTAAAATAATATATTTATTATCTAAAAATGAAACAAATATTTTACTACCGCACAGTCCGAACAGTTTTTCCATCCGTCCTTCGATTTTCAGCGCTTGTCACTCTCGGGGTCGCGGGAGGCAGGGGCCTATCCTAGCTACACTCGGGCGGAAGGCAGGGTCCACCCTGGACAAGTCGCCATCTCATCGCAGGAAGATAATAATAATAATATATTTTTATTTGTAAAAAAAACAAAAAACACTTAACATTGAGCAAACAACCTCAAAGTGCTACAGTGTACTGTATTTCCTTGAATTGCTAATTAATTTAAAACCTCTTCTTACTCCTGCGCTTACCAAAGGCATGCGGTAAACGTGAGCATGCGCTAATTAATTTAAAACCTCTTCTCACTCCGGCACTTACCAAAGGCATGCAGTAAAAATTTGAGTTTGATGTAAGCTTGGACCTTAAATATTACTGAATAGGTCTTAATCTTCTTCCCCTTATGCGATTTCAAATTACTGTATTGAAATCAGCCTCCTCCATTTTGAAAATAATGACAGGGGAAGTGTCACTCGTGATGTCACGAGTGTAACCAGGCGGTAATACTAAGCATGCGCTAATTATTTTTGCGAAGCGAGTTTGACCCGGCAGTAATTCAAGGCAGGCGCATACTATATGCCCTGCGGAAATTCAAGGAAATACGGTATGTATATTAAAAAAGAAGAAAATAATAACAATGATAATAAAATGATAATACAAATAAATAAAAATAAAAACTAGAACAGCCTAATAGCTAGAACTAGTATCCATATTATTTCTATAAAAAGGTTTTTTTTTAAAAAGGAGGGTTTTTTTCTTTTTCAACAATCGTCGACTTTACGGTAAAAAACTGCCAGTTCAGTCACCAGAATTTTACTGTAAAAAACACCTGTGGTACTGGTTTTCCATTTACAGTAATACGCCATATAACAATTGTAGATTTTACAGTAGAAAACTGGCAACTAAAATGCCAGAATTTTACATTTAAAAAAAAAAACTTGGCACTGTTTTTCCATTTAATAAAACATGAAAACAACAACTTTAAATGTTATGGTAAAAAAAACTGGCAGTTCAGTCGCTAAAAATGTACACCACTTTTCCATTTATACTTACAGTTATACACCAATGAAAAAAACAACCATAGATTTTATGGTAAAGGACTGACTGGCAGATCAGTCGCCAGAATTTTACTATAAAAAGGTCAAACAAAAAACCCATGGTACTGTTTTCACCGTAAAAAAATGGCAACTAACTCGCCAGAATCTTACCGTGAAAAATCAACCTGTGGCGCTGTATTTTCATTTACGAAAAAACAACAACTTTAAAAAAATGCAGTTCAATCGCTAAAAATGACACCTTTTTCCCATTTATACTTACAGTTATACCCCATAAAAAAACAACCATAGATACTGTGGTAAAGAACTGGCCGCTCAGTGGCCAGAATTTTACTGTAAAAAGAACCAACAAAAAACCTGTGGTGCTGTTTTACATTTACAGTAATAAACTGTAAAAACAACAACCATACATTTTCAGTTAAAAAAAAACCTGGGATTCCCGTCGCCAGAATTTTCTTGTTAAAAAATTATTCACAGTATTACAGTATTAACAGTACTACACTGTAAATACAACCATACATTTTCAGTAAAAAAAAAAACCTGGGATTCCCGTCGCCAGAATTCTGCCGTAAAACAACTATTTACAGTATTTACAGTACTACACCGTAAAAACCAAAAACCATACTGTGACGGTCTCAAGCCGTCGTCTTCCGGGTTCCAGGGACCACCAAGGAAGGACATGCCTTTTTAGCAGGTGTAGACTTCTTTATTTTTCCACATTAGACAAGTCTCCGTATAGCTTTTCAGCTCCACTTCTTCGCTCACTCGCTCGTCATCCGTCTCGGGCTCTCCTCCTCTCTCGCTGCGCGTCAGCTTCACGTTAGCTCCTTCCAACCTCTACGCCTCTCTCCCCCACGTTCACAGCTGCCGCCCCTTTTAACAGTGCGAGAGGATTCATTAATTGTATCCAGGTGCGCCATCCACGCCCCGCCTCGCCGCTCGCTCACCATCTCCGCCTCCTCGCCGCCATCTTGGGTCAGGCTCTAGCGTGCTCTGTCGAACCGTCGGCTCTGACTCTCCACACATACATTTTCAGTAAAAAAAAACCTGGGATTCCTGTCGCCAGAATTTTACCGTAAAAAAACTGTGTTAAAAAAAAACTTTTCTCCATTTACAGTAATATATTTACATATTTTTTATGGTAAAATTTCGGCAACCAAGCTGCCAGTTTGTTACTGTAAAATCGACTGATGTCAAGAAAAACACCAAGTAATCTAATGCATAGGCAATTGTGTGATAGTTCAGTATCTTCAGGCGAATCCTTTCACATTTTATATTGATAAATGATTCAGTTTCAAGCGGCCCTTTGAGGGAAGCCACAACTGCAATGTTGCCCTGAAAGAAAACGAGTTTACTCCATGGTGGCTGCGGGAAGAGAATCTAAAGTTCGATGTACATTTTTTCGGCGGTGATTTAGTTCCTGAGGAGCATTAGAGGCTTTCGCAAAAATAGTTTTTAGTGAGTGACTTTAATCATCCAGCTGCTCTTTTAGAGTAGAAGGAGACAAAGGCCATGCAGGCACACAGTGTACCATTATTTCAAATTATGTTTTCCGAGTTGCCATAACAACTGAAAACGGCCGAGCAAAGTGTGTTGCAAAAAAGGACAACACAGCGTCAGTTTCAAGCGTTACATATGGGAGGATTGTCTTTTAGGCCGTGGTGCCGCTCATAGAGTACACCTGATGACCATTCACATTGTGAAATTGGGAGTCTAGTTTGTTTCCGGGCTTGTTCAATGGTTTCCGGTTTAATGAATGTACCACTTTTATCTGGAGAGTGGAAGGTGGACAAAAGGTCATCCAGTGAGAGAACTCAGGGCAGCAAACCACATCTTGTCTTGTATCCAGAGTACACACACACACACACACACACACACACACACACACACACACACACACACACACACACATTTTTGTGTTTGTTACCTTCTTGAGACCTCCGAATAATGCCGACCTCTTTAGGACCACCCGTTCTAGATATATAAAGATTTGTATTTACAACATTAATAATATATACATACGATGCAAATACTAAAAAGCTTGTTGTGAAAAATGAGTTGGAATTTCAAAAGATTATAGGTCACAATTTCACAAGAAAACTTTGAATTCTGGCAGTATTATCATAAAAGTCATAATTCTACTCAAGGCAAGTCGAAATGTTACAAGAAAAACTGAACATTTGTGCAATATTATGGAAAAAGTTGGAATTTTACTCAATAACAGTCGAAATTTTACAAGAAAAGCTTAACATTTTGGCAATTTTATGAAAAGAGTCGTATTTTTACAATAGAATAGAATAGAAAGTACTTTATTGATCCCTGGGGGAAATTCAGCACCACAGTTCGCTCACAATAGACAATAATAATTATAAATAATATAATGGTTACACAAATAATATAATATTTGTAACCTTTATAATAATATAAAGGTTTTACGCAACGAAAGTCACAATTGTTTAAGAAAACTTTAAAATGTTGGCAATATTACAATAATAATTGGAATTTTACTTGGCAAAATTATGACAAAAGTCATCATTTTACTCAAAAAATGTCACTCTTTTACAAGAACAACAATACAAATTGGCACTATTGTGATAAAAGTCATATTTTTATGTGACAAATGTCACCATTTTACATGAAAAAGTCATTACTCTACGAGAGAATATTGCAATATTACAGAAACAGAAAGAATATGAGAAATTGTTACCAATTTTATAAGGAAAAAGTCGACACAGTGTGAGAAAAAGACTGCTTTTAGTTCATTTATTTTTTTGAATCTTTTGTTTGTAATTATGTTTTAATCTTCATTATTTACTTCAAGTTATTACAGAATGTCTCTATATTAATTATGTATTATTATTTTTAGATTATTAATTTTGCCTAAAGGGGGCACATTTTAATTTCTTACACACACTTGTTATTTCATATGTTGACCAGAGGGGGACCACTTTTAAAACCGACACACAGTCAATTTGAAAAATCCCTCCTCTTTGGGACCACCCTAATTTTGATAGATTTCACCACCAGGGGTGCAAATGAGACATTTTCTATTAGATTTAATGGTTTTCTGTATTGGGACCATGATTTATGTCCTAACTTGTTCACCGCTTCTCATATGGAAGGTACTTTTCCTTGTTGGTGTCTTAAGAAGGGTAGAAATACAAGAACACACACACACACACACATCCTTGTGTTTGTTACCTTCTTGAGACATCCGAATAATGCCGACCTCTTTAGGACCACCCGTTCTAGATATATAAAGATTTGTATTTACAACATTAATAATATATACATACGATGCAAATACTAAAAAGCTTGTTGTGAAAAATGAGCTGGTATTTCAAAAGATTATGGGTCACAATTTCACAAGAAAAACTTTGAATTCTGGCAGTATTATCATAAAAGTCATAATTCTACTCAAGGCAAGTCGAAATGTTACAAGAAAAACTGAACATTTGTGCAATATTATGGAAAAAGTTGGAATTTTACTCAATAACAGTCGAAATTTTACAAGAAAAGCTTAACATTTTGGCAATTTTATGAAAAGAGTCGTATTTTTACAATAGAATAGAATAGAAAGTACTTTATTGATCCCTGGGGGAAATTCAGCACCACAGTTCGCTCACAATAGACAATAATAATTATAAATAATATAATGGTTACACAAATAATATAATATTTGTAACCTTTATAATAATATAAAGGTTTTACTCAACGAAAGTCACAATTGTATAAGAAAACTTTAAAATGTTGGCAAAATTATAATAATAATCGGAATTTTACTTGGCAAAATTATGGCAAAAGTCATCATTGTACTCAAAAAATGTCACTCTTTTTTAAGAACAACAATACAAATTGGCACTATTGTGATAAAAGTCATATTTTTATGTGACAAATGTCACCATTTTACATGAAAAAGTCATTACTTTACGAGAGAATATTGCAATATTACAGAAACAGAAAGAATATGAGAAATTGTTACCAATTTTATAAGAAAAAATTCGACACAGTGTGAGAAAAAGACTGCTTTTAGTTCATTTATTTTTTTGAATCTTTTGTTTGTAATTATTTTTTGATCTTCATTATTTACTTCAAGTTATGACAGAATGTCTCTATATTAATTATTTATTATTATTTTTAGATGATTAATTTTGCCTAAAGGGGGCACATTTTAATTTCTTACACACACTTGTTATTTCATATGTTGACCAGAGGGGGAGCACTTTTAAAACCGACACACGGTCAATTTGAAAAATCCCTCCTCTTTGGGACCACCCTAATTTTGATAGATTTCACCACCAGGGGTGCAAATGAGACATTTTCTATTAGATTTAATGGTTTTCTGTATTGGGACCATGATTTATGTCCTAAGTTGTTCACCGCTTCTCATATGGAAGGTACTTTTCCTTGTTGGTGTCTTAAGAAGGGTAGAAATACAAGAACACACACACACACATCCTTGTGTTTGTTACATTCTTGAGACCTCCGAATAACGCCGACCTCTTTAGGACCACCCGTGCTAGATATATAAAGATTTGTATTTACAACATTAATAATATATACATACGATGCAAATACTAAAAAGCTTGTTGTGAAACATGAGTTGGAATTTCAAAAGATTGTAGGTCACAATTTCACAAGAAAAACTTTGAATTCTGGCAGTATTATCATAAAAGTCATAATTTTACTCAAGGCAAGTCGAAATGTTACAAAAAAAAACTGAACATTTGTGCAATATTATGATAAATGTTGTAATTTTACTCAATAACAGTCGCATATTTACAAGAAGAGCTTAACATTTTTGCAATTTTATGAAAAGAGTCGTATTTTTAGAATAGAATAGAAAAGAATAAAAAGTACTTTATTGATGCCTGGGGGAAATTCAGCACCACAGTTCGCTCACAATAGACAATAATAATTATAAATAATATAATGGTTACACAAATAATATAATATTTGTAACCTTTACAATAATATAAAAGTTTGACTCACCGAAAGTCACAATTGTTTAAGAAAACTTTAAAATGTTGGCAATATTATAATAATAATAATAGGAATTTTACTTGGCAAAATTATGACAAAAGTCATCATTTTACTCAAAAAATGTCACTCTTTTACAAGTACAACAATACAAATTGGCACTATTGTGATAAAAGTAATTTTTTTATGTGACAAATGTCACCGTTTTACATGAAAAAGTCATTACTTTACAAGAGAATATTGCAATATTACAGAAACAGAAAGAATATGAGAAATTGTTACCAATTTTATAAGAAGAAAGTCGACACAGTGTGAGAAAAAGACTGCTTTTAGTTCATTTATTTTTTTAAATCTTTTGTTTGTAATTATTTTTAAATCTTCAACATTTACTTCATGTTATTACAGAATGTCTCTATATTAATTATGTATTATTATTTTTAGATGATTAATTATGCCTAAAGGGGGCACATTTTAATTTCTTACACACACTTGTTATTTCATATGTTGACCAGAGGCGGAGCACTTTTAAAACCGACACACGGTCAATTTGAAAAATCCCTCCTCTTTGGGACCACCCTAATTTTGATAGATTTCACCACCAGGGGTGCAAATGAGACATTCTCTATTAGATTCAATGGTTTTCCGTATTGGGACCATGATTTATGTCCTAACTTGTTCACCGTTTCTCATATGGACGGTACTTTTCCTTGTTGGTGTCTTAAGAAGGGTAGAAATACAAGAACACACACACACACACACACACACACACACACATCCTTGTGTTTGTTACCTTCTTGAGACCTCCGAATAACGCCGACCTCTTTCGGACCACCCGTTCTAGATATATAAAGATTTGTATTTACAACATTAATAATATATACATACGATGCAAATACTAAAAAGCTTGTTGTGAAACATGAGTTGGAATTTCAAAAGATTATAGGTCACAATTTCACAAGAAAAACTTTGAATTCTGGCAGTATTATCATAAAAGTCGTAATTTTACTCAAGGCAACTCGAAATGTTACAAAAAAAACCTGAACATTTGTGCAATATTATGATAAATGTTGTAATTTTACTCAATAACAGTCGCATATTTACAAGAAAAGCTTAACATTTTTGCAATTTTATGAAAAGAGTCGTATTTTTAGAATAGAATAGAAAAGAATAAAAAGTACTTTATTGATGCCTGGGGAAATTCAGCACCACAGTTCGCTCACAATAGACAATAATAATTATAAATAATATAATGGTTACACAAATAATATAATATTTGTAACCTTTATAATAATATAAAGGTTTTACTCAACGAAAGTCACAATTGTATAAGAAAACTTTAAAATGTTGGCAATATTATAATAATAATCGGAATTTTACTTGGCAAAATTATGGCAAAAGTCATAATTTTACTCAAAAAATGTCACTCTTACAAGAACAACAATACGAATTGGCACTATTGTGATAAAAGTCATATTTTTATGTGACAAATGTCACCATTTTACATGAAAAAGTCATTACTTTACGAGAGAATATTGCAATATTACAGAAAGAGAAAGGATATGAGAAATTGTTACCAATTTTATAAGAAAAAAGTCGACAGTGTGAAAAAAAGACTGCTTTTAGTTAATTTTTTTTTTGAATCTTTTGTTTGTAATTATTTTTTAATCTTCATTATTTACTTCAAGTTATTACAAAATGTCTCTATATTAATTATTTATTATTATTTTTAGATGATAAATTTTGCCTAAAGGGGGCACATTTTAATTTCTTACACACACTTGTTATTTCATATGTTGACCAGAGGGGGAGCACTTTTAAAACCGACACACAGTCAATTTGAAAAATCCCTCCTTTTTGGGACCACCCTTATATTGATAGATTTCATCACCAGGGGTGCAAATGAGACATTCTCTATTAGATTCGCCTCCGCTTGGGATGGTTTCCTGTGGACGGAACTCTCGCTGCTGTCTTGGATCCGCTTTGAACTGAACTCTCGCGGCTGTGTTGGAGCCACTATGGATTGAACTTTCACAGTATCATGTTAGACCCGCTCAACATCCATTGCTTTCGGTCCCCTAGAGGGGGGGGGGTTGCCCACATCTGAGGTCCTCTCCAAGGTTTCTCATAGTCAGCATTGTCACTGGCGTCCCACTGGATGTGAATTCTCCCTGCCCACTGGGTGTGAGTTTTCCTTGCCCTTTTGTGGGTTCTTCCGAGGATGTCGTAGTCGTAAGGATTTGTGCAGTCCTTTGAGACATTTGTGATTTGGGGCTATATAAATAAACATTGATTGATTGATTGATTGATTGATTGATTGATTGATTGATTGATTGAGATTCAATGGTTTTCCGTATTGGGACCATGATTTATGTCCTAACTTATTCACCGCTTCTCATATGGACGGTACTTTTCCTTGTTGGTGTTTTAAGAAGGGTAGAAATACAAGAACACACACACACACACACACACACACTCGGAGTCAATCAGCTGTGTCGTTCTAAGAAGAAATAATCTCAACACAGCAGGACCTACGCATCACCGGGCAATGCCTGTTCCAGCCCAGCTAATTCCTTCTGTGCTTAGCAGAGTTGGCAACTCCACCAGCAAGTACGGAGTCCCGAAACATAAGTTCTTCATTTTGCTCCCGCACGTAATCATTCCCAAAGAAGATGGCTTCTGCTTTAGTAAGTATGTCACAAGCCAAATGGCGAACGGTTATCTCCCACCAGCAGTTCAAGCCCAAGGCCATGGTTGTACTGACAATTAGTCGTGCTCAGCCTGGATGGCGCGTGACAATGGTCTATTCCAATGGAGCTGTGTTATGTGTAGTCCTTCTTCACTCCTTCTGATTTTGACGGACAACACGCGAATAAACCTGTGACCAATGTGCCCCCTAATTTTTTTATGAGTCTAAACAAACGCACAAACTCCCGGAACATTTCTTGGACGGCATGTGAGCAACATGTGACATGCCCACTGTCGCCACACCGGCATTACACCTGTCCCTAAGTTGTTTTTTATGACATTCGGTAACGCTTTATTTAGTATGGGGAACATAGTCACCATTAATTAGTTGTTTATTCAATCAATCAATCAATGTTTACTTATATCAGTGGTTCTCAAACTTTTTTTGTCATCCCCCACTTTGGACAAGGGGGAGTTTTCCAGCCCCACCTGCCCCCATCGCCCCAACAGAACGCTAATGCCAAGCTTAACATTTTCAAATTTATTGAACATCAAGTAACATTCAAGTTGTATACATTCAAACTCAATAACATCAAATAACATCAAGTTCAATAATAAATAAAATAACTGTGCAGCTGTGGTATAACTTGCATCAAGTTCAATAATAAATAAAATAACTACTCTGCCAGTTTTCTTTAACAGAAATCAAGTGGCTTATTGATGTGATTGTGGTTTGTGGTCTCGAGGTGTCTCTTTAATTTGTTGGGTCTCATGCTGTCTGCTGCTAGCGGTTTTAGACACAGAACACACAGGGGTCTCTCCTCTGCCCCCACCACCGTTGCCGTGAATCCAAGAGCAAGATACCCTTCATCATATTTTCTTTTCGGTTGGCTTTTTGGTTGATTAAGCCCGTCAGATTTTTGTTTCTCTGCAGGGGCTGGCTCTGGCTCGACGAAAGTTTGAGGCGCGAGTCACAAGTTTATCCATTTTGTGTAATTGTGGTCCGCGTGAAAAATTGTTCCGCTTAGCCCCGCCCCCATTAGTTACTGTTGCTATGTCTGTCAAACCTTCGCTCCTACCTAGAAATTTAAGGCCTAGAGGGAAAATAAGTAATTTACATTTATTTATATAGCGGATTTCACAGACAGAATTACAAAGTGATTTACAGTGTGTATAGAAAATGAAAGCATAGTAAAAGAAAAAAAAAAAAAATTAAGTAAAATTTCCTCCCGTTCCTCGCGCCCCACCTGTCATGTCTCTATTCCCCACCAGTGGGGCCCGCTCCACACTTTGAGAAACGCTGACTTATATAGTGTCAAGGCGTAGACTGTGGTGTGGATTGTTTTCCTGTGGTGCGAAGCGATTGGAGCGGACACGGCGTGAAGGTAAAGACATGTTTTAATTCTACTCTAAAAAGGAACAAACAAAAAGTGCGCATAAGGCGGATGTCAAACTTTGACTTGGATTAAGGTTGTTTCTTCGAAGCAGAGGGAATTTGGCACGAGCGAGATGTGAATGTGAGTATTGATTGATTGATTGATTGACACTTTTATTAGTAGATTGCACAGTTCAGTACATATTCCGTACAATTGACCACTAAATGGTAACACCCAAATACGTTTTTCAACTTGTTTAAGTTGGGGTCCACGTTAATCAATTCATGGTAAATGTACATCTTTTTATTTTAAGACAAACAAAAAGCGCTCACAATGGAGGTACAAAACTTGGCTATGGAAACAAACACTTGCACTAGGGCATAAACTATGGACATAAACAAAAGACTTAGCACAAAGGCAATTAACTATAAACTATAAACAAAAACTTAGATGACACGGTATAGCTCGGTTGGTAGAGTGGCCGTGTCAGCAACTTGAGGGTTGCAGGTTCGATTCCCGCTTCCGCCATCCTAGTCACTGCCGTTGTGTCCTTGGGCAAGACACTTTACCCACCTGCTCCCAGTGCCACCCACACTGGTTTAAATGTAACTTAGATATCGGGTTTCACTATGTAAAGCGCTTTGAGTCACTAGAGAAAAGCGCTATATAAATATAATTCACTTCACTTCACTGTGAGCGAGGGCATGAAGGTAGGAACAGCTTGGGTAAGTGAAAATCCCAGGACGAAGACAGAAAAAGAATGACTTAAATAGCAGCTGTGCTGATTGGTGAAAACAGGTGTGAGGCTGAGGACAGGGAGGTGACTAGGAGTCCAGGTGAAACTAATGGGTTGGCATGGAGACAAAAACAAACCGGGAAGTGCAAAGACAGAACTGAATGTCCAAAAAACTAAACATAACATGACCAAACATGGCAAAAAACAAAACATAATCTTACAGGCGTGACAGTGGAGAACAAACTTGGCAATGAAAACAAAAACTATTATTATAACGTAAACTATGGACATGAAAACAAAACTTTAAATCTATAGTATGAATAACGATAACTTTGAACGAGATATGGGCATGGATCATTGGCATAGAAAGCAAGGGTGGGAAGAGGGTGATGTCGCCAGGCTGACTGCCTGGCAACTGCCTGGCAACTGCAGGCTTAAATTGTGACGTAGTGATTGACAACGGGTGCATGAGTCCAAGTGAATCAGGTGCGTGGGTCGTGAGAACAGGTGAACTGATTGGTAGTCATGGAAACAAAAACAAACCAGGGTGCGCAAAAACAGGAACTAATGGAGTCAAAAATGTCAAACATGGACTTGGATTTGTATTGCTTCTTCCACGCAAAGGATGATTGGCACGAGCCAGACGAAAGTGTGAGTAGATTTTTGATTTATTTAAACGCTAAAATTCAAAACAGGAAAACAAAGGGCGCGCACAATGGCGGATAACAAACTAGACTATACTCAAACAAAAACAGCACAATGGCATGGCTATATACAAATGAACAAAAGACACTAACTGTGGCACAAAACAAACCAAAAACTTACGTGGCGTGGTCAAAACAACAAACAGCGTGGCAAGGCATGAAGGTCGGCAAGGTAAGGTAGGTAGGATAGTAGGTAGGTACAAAGTTGCCAGGCCGAGGAACAGAAACCAAATGGCTTAAATAGCAGTGACATAATTAGTGATGGAACAGGTGCGTGACATGACATCTGAAACTAATGGGTTGGCATGGTAACGAAAACAAACAAGGAAGTGCAAAACAGGAAACAAGTGTCCAAAAAGCAAAACATAACATGACCAAACATGACAAAAACAAAACATAATCCATAGATGTGACAAAAAACAAAACAGAACATAACTAAACAGAACATGATCACAAAAACATGACATATAGCCCTAAATCACAAGGGTTTCAAAGGGCTGCACAAGTCACAACCACATCCTCGGCTCAGATCCCACAACAGGGCAAGGAAAAACTCAACCCAATGGCACAATGAGAAACCTTGGAGGGGACCGCAAGCGTGGGCACCCCACCTGGGCGACCGGTGCAATGGACGTCGAGTGGATTTAGCATAATATTTTGAGAGTCCAGTCCATAGTGGATCCAACATAATCGTGAGAGTCCAGTCCATAGTGGGGCCAGCAGGAGACCATCCCGAGCGGAGACAGGTCAGCAGGACAGAGATGTCCCCAACCGATGCACAGACGAGCGGTCCACCCCGGGTCCCGACTTTGAATATCTCGTGCTTCATCCATGGCCACCGAACCTGTGCCCCCCCCACGTGGGAGAGGGGGAAAGAGCAGAAAAAAAACGGCAGATCAACTGGCCTAAAAGGAGGGTCCATTTAAATGCTAGAGTATATAAATGAGCTTTAAAATTGGACTTAAATGCCATCCATCCATTCCCTACCGCTTATTCCCTTTTGGGGCCGCGGGGGGCGCTGGTGCCTATCTCAGCTACAATCGGGCAGAAGGCGGGTTACACCCTGGACAAATTGGGACTTAAATGCTTCTACTGAATTAGCATCTCTAACTGTTACCGGAAGGACATTCCAGAGTACAGGACCACGAATAGAAAACTTAAAATGCCGGACATTTGAGGCATTTAAGAAACTCCACCCAGACAGCCCAGCAAAAGAGGACATATCCGGTGAAAAGAGGACGTATGGTCAGTCTATCGTAGCCCAGTCGCTGCTAGGATGCCGTATGTTGTGCCTCGGTGTGCATTGTTTACACAACGTGACTACGTTACTTAATATGTCCGTGTGGAAACTCGTTCGGTACACTTCCGAACCGAACCGAAACCCCCGTACCGAAACGGTTCAATACAAATACACGTACCGCTACACCCCTATGTACAGTATTAGCTTAATTTTTTTTTCATAGTAATATCATATCATTTATAGATATATAGATAAATTGGCATTTGTTTCACACATCTCTAGACATGTTTTCCCCGTATTAACTGGATTCTCGAATGTGCTTCACAGTCTTAGTAAAAGGTTTTGAATCATACCGTTGCATATTTCTGGAATCGTTCTGGTCTCCCTCTGTTACAACAAGTTATGTAGTCTGGGTTGCGTCAGATTTGATCTGTTTAGACAGTGATGTGACGCACATCCAAATTCAACAAGTTTTCATAACCACAGACTGCTGAACCCTAAATTTCGACTGGAGGGCAATTATTCAGACTTTGGTGTTTGTGTAGAAGCTTCCCAAAGTTCCCAAACACAGACCTCGGACAGAAATAGTCCAGAATTACTATTCGTGTTGCCTTTTTGTCCGATCATGTCGTCTTTCGCTTCACTTTAGTCCCCGCACACAATATGTGGAACCCGAACTCTAGAATGATGTGTGTAGGATATTTTGGGGGAAAACAAAGTGTAAACATAACAAGCCCAAACGTGTTTCCTGGCACATAGAATGTTCTAAACATTACCAACTTCTGAGCTTTCTCAGAAGACAAAAACAAACATTGAATACACCGCCCACAACCATCTGTGTTTGTTTTTTCTCGAGTAAAAAAGGAAACAATAGGCATTCATTCCTCAGTCCAATGACTCTGATGTAATCATTTTTGTTCATTGACTCCAGCTCTGATGCAAGTAGGAAATCATGGATAAGACACACATTAGGTCTGCACGATACAGACGTTATACAATATAAATATAAATAAATAGAGCTTTAATACGATCGTTAAATTGAGATTATGCATGTTGATGATACATTCTAGTTGTGTGCCGCAAATTTGACATCGACAACGCACTGTAGCGTCCTGGCTTTTGGCTAACGTCCCTCCATAGTACAAAGCAACTTCTAAAGTGGGCAACCCTGGCAAATATACACAGGAGGACGAGGAATACCTAAGCATGCTACACTACACACTCGGGTACATTAAACATGTTTCTTATTGCAATTTTGTCCTTAAATAAAATAGTGAAATTACTAGACAACTTTTTTTTATTAGTAAGTAAACAAACAAAGGCTCCTAATTAGTCTGCGGACATATTCAGTAACATTGTGTCATTTATCATTCTATTATTTTGTCAAAATTAATAAGGACAAGTGGTTGAAAATGAATTAATAATATATTTTTCTTACTTTCTAATTTGACATGTTCTATCCGCACTTCTGTTAAAATTTAATAATCACTTATTCTTCTGTTGTTTGGATACTTTACTTTAGTTTTGGATGATACCACAAATTTGGGTATCGATCCCATACCAAGTAGTTACAGGACCATACAACAATCATAATTTAAGTCCTCATGTGTCCAGGGACGTATTTCCTGAGTTTATAAACATAATATAAATACAAAAAAAAAAAAAACGAAAAAAGATTTTGTGATGTTAAAAAATATAAATTTCATCATAATTTAAGTCTTCATGTGTCCAGGGACATATTTCCTTAGTTTATAAACATAATATAAATAAAAATAAAACGGAAAAAGATTTTGTGATGCTAAAAAATATTGATAGTAGTATTGACTAGATACGCTCCTGTACTTGGTATCATTACAGTGGATGTCAGGTGTAGATCTACCCATAGCATTTGTTTACAATGTGAGGCAAGTTGCCAGAACTTTACTGTAATATTTACTTTTTTTTTTTTACTGTAAATTAAAAAAACTGTAATTTTACAGTAACATTGTGGCACCTGAGCTGACAGTTTTAAAAAAAATGCTTTTATATTTTTACCTCAAATCATCAACTGTAGATTTTTGGGGTATATTACTGTATGTGCCAAAACAGTACCACAGTTTATTACAGTAAAAAAAAAAAGTACTATTTTTTTCATTCAGAGAAACATGCTGTAAAAACCACAGTAAATTTCACAATTTTATCATTAAATCTATTGCTACTTTTATATTGTACAATTTAATGGATAACTTGCTTTGAAATCATCATTATTAGTATTTATTTCTATTTAAAAAATGGTTTGAATGTTTGATAATATATTATTGCATAGTTAAACAATATCTAAATTAACATAATTTGCGATTACATAAAGGACATGAATACATTTTTCTCCGAAAATAGAAAGAAAGACTACATTTAGTAAGAAAAGTCACAGTTCTTTGATACATATTATTTCCAAGCTTTCGAGGGCCAAATAAAATGATGTGGCGGGCCACATCTGGCCTGGGCCTTGATTTTGACACCGGTGCACAAGTATATATGTATATATATTGTCATGACTTGGACTATGGTGTGGTTTGTTTTCCCGTGGTGCAAATCAATTGGAACGGACATGGCGTGAACGTAAGGACATATTTTAATTTTAAATCGAAGTGTACAAAAAAAAAAAGGGTATAAACAAAAGGAGCTCCCAGAGGGGGTACAAAACTTGGCTCTAAAAACAATAACTTGCACTAAGGCAAAACTATGAACATAAAACAAAAACTTGCACTATGGCATGAATAACAAACATCTTACTTTGAACGAGATATGGGCATTGATCATCTGCAAAGATAGCAAGGGTGTGAAGAGGGTGATAGAGGGTGATGTCGCATTCAGCCTGGCAACTACAGGTTTAAATAGTGCTGTGGTGCTTGAAAACAGGTGCATGAGTTGTGAGGACAGGTGAACTGATAACTGATTGGTTAGCATGGTGATATCCTGGACAAGTCACCACCTCATCGCAAGGCATATATATACCACAAGTCACCACCACAAGTCACCACCTCATCGCAAGGCATATATATATATATATATATATATATATATATATATATATATATATATATATATATATATATATATATATATACCACCTCATCGCAAGGCATATATATATATATATATATGTATATGCCTTGCGATGAGGTGGTGACTTGTCCAGGATGTACCCCGCCCTTCACTCGAATGCAGCTTAGATAGGCTTCAGCGACCCCAAAAAGGACAAGCGGTGTATATATATAATATATATATATATATATATGTATATATACACACACACACAAATACTAATTTGGTGTTTAGTTCAAAAAGTTCTTGGTATTTTAAACAACTCTAGAAATGTCAACAATAGTCAGTTTCCATGAATTATCCCCCTCAAAAAACAGTTCCAAGACCCTCGGAAGTGGCTTTCAAAAATGCCACGTTAATAACGTCACATTTAAGAAAAACAACTGACAAAAAAAGGGGTTTTTGACATAATTTGACTGACACTGAACGACAGAAACATTAAATTAGGGCTTTTTGCTCAAGTGTTTGCAATCACAGCTGATTGGCAGTGCCGGGAAATTAGTGGGGGTGCCACTCGTCGTATTGAGATGATGATGTGCAGACGCAACATTACTCACCTAACAGTGTCAATCAACCACATTCTGATGGGTTGAGGTCTAATCAGGGGGAATAATCGACAGCACCTGTTTGATGGATTGTGGCTGCACAATAGTGGTGTCATGTTTTCTTTTACTGACACTCCTGAACAAAACCTTGAAACCTGGGGAAAATGGTAAGTACTTAAGTCCCATTTGAATAAACACACACACCTCTCTCTCTCTCTCTCTCTCTCTCTCTCTCTCTCTCTCTATATATATATATATATATATATATATACACACTTCACAATATGATCTCTCTCTCTCTCTCCCTCTGTAATATATATATATATATATATATATATATATGTATATATAAAAACACACTTCACAATATGACAGATTCAACTATACTGGGAATGCTGTCCGCAGTCCTTGTGTTTATAGGAATTTTTGACCATTCAAAAGCGCATTGGTGAGGTCACACACTGGTGTTGGTCAAGAAGGCCAGGCTCTCAGTCTACGTTCTATCGGGTTCTTTTTTTTAATTTTCAATTTTCTATTTCATCCCAAAGGTGTTCTATCGGTTTCAGGCCAGGACTCTGTGCAGGCCAGTCAAGTTAATCCACACCAGAGTCTGTCATCTATGTCTTTATGGACCTTTCTTTGTGTAAATGTTGAAAGAGGAAAAGACCCACTCCAAATTGTTCCCACAAGGTTGGGAGCATGTAATTGTCCAAAAATGTTTTGGTATCATGGCGCATTCAAAGTTCCTTTCACTGGGACTAAGGGGCCAAGCCCAACTCTTGGAAAACAACCCCACACCATAATTCCTCCTGCACCAGAATTCACACTCAGCACAATGCAATCTGAAATGTACTGTTCTCCTGGCAACCTCCAAACCCAAACTGGTCCGTCAAATTGACAGATGGAAAAGCGTGATTCATCACTCCGGAGAACGCCTCTCCACATCTCGAGAGTCCAGTGGCGACGTGCTTTACACCACTGCATCCCACGCTTTGCATTGGACTTGGTGATGTACGGCTTAGATGCAGTTGCTCGGCCGGGAAAACCAATTCATGAAGCTCTCTGCGTACTGTATGTGGGCTAATTGGAAGCGCATGTGAAGTTTGGAGCTCTGTAGCAACTGACTGCAGAAAGTCTTTGCACTATCCGCTTCAGCATCCGCTGACCCCTCTCTGTCAGTTTACGTGGCCTACGACTTCATGGCTGAGTTGCTGTTGTTCCTAAACTCTTCACTTTTCTTCTAATAAAGCCGACAGTTGACTTTGGAATATTTAGGAGCGAGGAAACTTCACCACTGGATTTGTTGCACAGGCTCATGAGTGCGGCCCATTCTTTCACAAATGTTTGTAGAAACACTCTCCATGCCTAAGTGCTTGATTTTATACAGCTGTGGCCGGGCAAAGTGATTAGGACACCTGATTCTGATCATTTGAATGGGTGGCCAAATACTTCTGGCAATATAGTGTATATATTTGAGTATTATTCTATGTGTTGCATCCCTGGTTACATTGACTAGGTGTGTTTGATACTCTCCACAATTAAGTTACTGTAAAACTAAGCACACTGTACAAAGGAAAGTACACTAATATACACATGAAGTGCACATACATGTAGGAATCACCTTAAATCAACAATAGAGTTAGGCATCAACCAAAAAAAATTATAATAAAACAAATATACAGCCGCTGTGTTAGCCTAATGCCAGCATACAATGAAGGAGCCCATTGACATAAATTCACTTTTACGAACTTTTAACAAATTAGATTTTAATGGACAAAATTGACGTAAAACATCAAATGCATTACTACTTTCAGGTATGTAGTCGCCTAGCTGCAGAAACATTTTACTCAAATCTCAAACTATAATTTTAAAAGACATAACGTAGTCATTGTTTTGTCGAACATTATATCCAAGTGTCCAAAACAAACAAACAAACAAAATGTATATACTGTATGTGTATATATATATATATATATATATATATATATATATATATATATATATATTAGTCGTAATATACGTTAGGTCAGGAAAAAAACAAGGAGGCTATTTCATCCCTACAAGCCTGTTTCTCAGGTTTCCCTGCTCTTCAGGGGATTTTATAGGGAATAAAATTCCCTGAAGAGCAGAGTAAACCTATAGGGAATAAAATCCAATGAAGAGCAGGGACAACCTGCGTCACTTATCTCTATCTGTCTGTCTGTCCACCTGTCTGTCTGTCTGTCCGTCCCTCTATCTATCTGTCTGTCTGTCTGTCTGTCTGTCTGTCCGTCCGTCTACGATATTAATTTAGCATTAGACAATATAAGTAAGGGAACTTGTCACACTTAAGAACTAAAGCACTCGTGGATTTTGTTCTTACTTATGAACAAATCCCAGCTAAGAAAACATTGGTGAATACACAAATCTCCTTAAAAACTTTGTAAGTGGGCCTAAGAACAAAATGTGTTCTTAAGAATGGTTGCTGAGTGGGGCCAAGTGTTGGCTGACTTTTGCTAGTGTTTATTTACGATTTAGAATAAACATTTGTGGTCTTATCTTAGATAGGGATTGTGAATTATAGACACAATTGCCCCCCAAAAAAGTGCAGTCCGCCTTTAAATGTATGACCTGCTGATGTTTTTGCAGTTGTTTATATATATTTTTTTATGTTTTGATAACACTTTTAGTCACGCTTAGTATTAAAATTTTGTTCTGGAGTATAAGTTTTTTCTTTTGGATGTTGTTTGTAGGCTGGAGTTGTCTTAACGAGATAAGGAAGTGTGACAATTGGACCTTTAAAACTTCATAATAGACATCCACCCACAGGTCTCAAGAGCAACATGTGGTTTCTAGGGGGGGAAAAAAACTGCAAATTCGTGGTGTCTTTGCGCCTGGAAGTCCTGACCCACATTTGTGTTTTTGGTAGGAGTTTGGGGGAAATTGTCGCCGTTTTGCCTCCCAGGTGGACCTCGACGATGCGTTCATGTGCGGCGGATTGTTGTCCTCTTGGCACGCGGGGGTCGTGACGTGTTGCACCGTGTCGGGCGGTTGATGCTCCCATGTGCAGTGAACGTCCCTCTCCCTCGCTCTCTCGCTCTCTCTCTCCCTCCTCATGTCACTGCTCAAGTATCAGTTTCTCCACCAACCCTCCATCGCCCGCCGTAGAGAGGAGACCGCGGAAGAGGCAGACACCGGCGGAGAGGAGATAAAGCCAGAGACGACACACGCACGCATTCGTCCATCTGACGACCTCTCCCAGCAGCCACATCCTCCCCTCCCCGGCTGCAGCTGCTTGGGTCAGGATGCGCAATGGGACAAGCGTGCGGACACGCTCTGCTCTGCCGTAGCCAGCCGCCATCCTCCGACATGTAAGTGGCTCGATGCTGCGTGTTTGTTCTGTCAAGTCTGGCCGCCACTTCCTCAGAGTGACCCAAGTACAAGGCTATGGAGCCACATGGCCCCTAGTGGTGCTATAGTACCGTGTGTGTGTGTGTGTGTGTGTGTGTGTGTGTGTGTGTGTGTGTGTGTGTGACCTGCTGCCTGCCATTATTCTCCACCAAGTGAGATGTGCAGGCAGCTGTCAGTCCTCTAAGCCCCTAAAATCACACTCTAGGACCCCTCAAGTATCTCCACCTCGCACCTGCCGGGCGACTTCAGTCTGTAACAGTTGTAAACTATTCCTATCCACTATAAACAGAGTTTCACGTGACGGTAATAATGTTTAAACCCCCCAAAGTTTACTACAGGACATCACGGTAAACTAGTTGTCAAAGTTAGTTGGTGACGAACCCCAAGATGCAGAGATGGAGGCAGGCATGGAGTGAGAAAATATAATTTAATAAAAATAATAGACCTAAAACAAACAAAAGGGTACTAACACAAAGCGCCCACGAGGCAAATAACAAACTAAGGGAGCTACCATGGGAGCTAAAAAAAATGAAAAGAGCTTAACATGGAAGTTAGCGAAAACAAAAAGGTTTTTAGCGTGGAAGCCAGCAGGTCTCGAGCAGGAAACTGAAGTCGTACATGAACTATGAAAACAGACTTGGAACAAAAGGCAGTAAGCTAAAAACCGCAAATCAATTAAAGCTTACCGCAACGTTGCATTGACAAAACACGACACGACAGGTAGCAACGACAAGAGCGACATCGACATGACAATAATCCAGCACTTGACTTGAGGACAAAACAGGTTCAAATAGGAGCGGGCTGATTGACACCAGGTGTGGCCAGGTGCCAATCAGCTGCAGCTGGGGTAAAACAGCGCACAGGGAAAAAACCAGGAAACGGACAAAATAAGAGCGCTGACAGGAACTAAAAACAGGAAATACTAAACACACACAGAGGAAAAACTAAAACACAAACAATCTGTGAGTGGCCATTCTGACACTAGTGTTGTAACGATACCAATATTTTAGTACCGGTAGCGGTACTAGAATCGTTTCGATACTTTTCCGTACTTTTCCGTGCTTTTCTAAATAAAAGGAATCACAAAAAATTGCATTATTGGCTTTATTTTAACAAAAAATCTTATTGATTGATTGATTGATTGAGACTTGTATTAGTAGATTGCACAGTACAGTACATATTCCGTACAATTGACCACTAAATGGTAACTCCCGGGTAAGTTTTTCCAACTTGTTTAAGTCGGGGTCCACGTTAATCAATGCATGGTACATGGTACACTTAAGGTACCGGTACATTAAACATATGTTTCTTATTGTAGTTAAGTCCTTAAATAAAATAGTGAACATACTAGACGCCTAGTGCGCGACTGGAACTTTTCAGAGGCAATATCGTACCGAACGTGATTAATTAGTATCGCGGTGCTATAGTAATACTGGTAAACTTTTTCCAAACTTCAAAGGGGTGCAAGTTTGTTACAAATATTTGGTCAATTCCGATTAATTTTTTATCGGATCATTGAAAAATGGCTGCCTCGTCGTGTGAAATGATTGTATATACTACTTGGCCGGAACTTGAATTGAATTAGATGCATGTTTGGGATCAAACCATCTGTCTTTCTTAAGGGGGAACTGCACTTTTTTCTGTAATTTTCGTTCACAATCATATCTTTTTTTGGCTTTTCACGTAAAAATCGGCTTGTTCTGGGTAGCTAGCAACGCAGCTAATGGGAGAAATCTATTCTACCTCTAAATCACTTTAAAAATGCATTCAAAAACCCTCAACAATAAAGTTAAAGTACCACTGATAGTCACACACACTAGGTGTGGTGAAATTAGCCTCTGCGTTTGACCCATCCCCTTGTTCCACCCCCTGGGAGGTGAGGGGAGCAGTGAGCAGCAGCGGTGGTCGCGCCCAAGAATCATTTTTGGTGATTTAACCCCCAGTTCCAACCCTTCATGCTGTGTGCCAAGCAGGGAGGTAATGGGTCCCATGTTTATAGTCTTTGGTAGGACTCGGCCGGGGTTTGAACTCACGACCTAACGATCTCTGGGCGGCCACTCTAACCACAAAGCCACTGAGGAGGCTTTATTTATGTTCCGTAACCTATATAATACCCAAACTGTAGCAACATTGTTATTGTAACTCTTTTCCTGTCGTAGTAACCCATCGGCGTGTTTCGGTATTAGCCGTAAAAGCAAGCTGCGGAAGAGATAAGCTAGCATCTACGTCAACACAAAATAAGTTTAGGTTTGTAATGCACAACGCAATGCCATAAGACACCAATCTGTACTGACTGAAAAATATTGATTTAGTATTTGTAAAGTATTAGCTCACATATAGCTCCCTAGCTGACTGTAGTTGAAAGAACACACATGAAGTGCTGCCTGTATCGTGATCAATATCAAAGTTACTCACTTGATGGACAGTTGTGCGTTTGGTCCAGCTGGCCGGGGACATTTTTTCCCAGTTTATTCGGGAAAGCACTCCATTTATGTTGAAATAACTTTGCTTCACATTACACATTTTCAACTTTGTCTCACTCTCTCGGCTTCTGTCTGCTCCAAAGTCTCATTCTTCCATTGTGCTGGCTTTTTATTAGCTGCAGTTCATCCTCTGTATGTTCAGCTTCAAAAAGATGAGGTTTTGAATTCTCATTTGTGCAAAAATACTTGTCTTCCTTGTCTAATACCAAGTCTGCCATAATTTGAAAACACACTAGCTTTTGTTTCCGGAAGTAGGAAACTGTCGCTGGAAGTCGGAAGTGCACTACTATGCCCCAGTGAAATTCTCTTAGTCTAATGTGGGCCTCGAGTCAAAAGGTTTGGGCCATTAGACATAAATTGGAAGTTGTTGTTTTTTAAGTAACACATGATTTACTTTCATCTATCCATTCATTTTCTACCGCTTGTCCCTTTTGGGGTAGCGGCGGGTCCCTGGTGCCTATCTCAGCTGCATTCGGGCGGTAGGCGGGGTACACCCTGGACAAGTCGCCACCTCCATCCATCCATTTTCTACCGCTTATTCCCTTTGGGGTCGCGGTGGGCGTTGGTGCCTATCTCAGCTACAATCGGGCGGAAGGCGGTGTACACCCTGGACAAGTCACCACATCATCGCAGTGAATTACTTTCATTAGTAATTAAATACATGTGTTAAAGAATAATTCAGTTATAATTCATTTGCTTTTGTTGTTAAAGTAACAGGTAACTATGATGAATAAAGTTTTAAAAAGTAATTTTCAGACCACTATAAATGGTGTAAATGGGTTGTACTTGTATAGCGCTTTTTTTACATTTTTAAGGAACTCAAAGTGCTTTGACACTATTTCCACATTCACCCATTCACACACTGAACCAATATAAATCAGACAAAATAATCCACAAAGGCAAACTCACTGTAAGCTTGCTCAGGTGATATTCATGCACGTAATACTGTAAACAGTTGTCATTTAATTAATGCCGTAGCTCCCCTTGCAAGTTTTACCCAAGTATTGTGTCCACCCCAAGATCGGTAGGTTGTGAGTTCAAACCCCGGCCAAGTCATACCAAAGACTATAGAAATGAGACCCATTACCTCCCTGCTTGGCATTCAACATCAAGGGTTGGAATTGGGGGTCAAATCGCCAAAAATGATTCCCGGGCGTGACCACTGCTACTGCCCACTGCTCCCCTCACCTCCCAGGGGATGATAAAGGGTGATGGGTCTAATGGAGAGAATGATTCCGCCACTGTCAGAGTTTGTTTGTGACAAAACCCAAGATGCAGAGATGGAGGCAGGCATAGAGTGAGAAAGCATGATTTAATTTAAATAATAGAACAAGAACAAACCAAAGGGTACTAAAACAAAGTGCGCACCGGGCGGATAACAAACAAAGGGAGCTAGAATGGGAGCTACAAAACAAAAAGGAACTTACCATGGAAGCTAGCAAGAATCGAGCAGGAAACAGAAGTCGTACATGTAATATAAAAACAAACTTAGAAGCAGGGAACAAAAGGTAGTAAGCTAAAAACTGCAATCAAACATAGCTTACCGCAACGCTGCATAGACAAGACAATATACGACACGACAGGTAGCAACGACGAGCGACATCAACATGACAATAATCCAGCAGTGACTGGAAGACAAAGCAGAATTGGGCTGATTGACACCAGGTGTGGCCATGTACCAAACAGCCGCGGCTGAGGGGAAATAAAGCACTCAGGGAGACAAACAGGAAGCTGAACCAAAATAAGAGTGCTGACAGGAACTAAGGACAGGAAATACTAAACACACAGAGGAAAAACTAAAACACAAGCAAACTGTCAGTGGCAAGCCTGACAGCCACACCTAGTATGTGCGTGACAATCATTAGTACTTTAACTTTAACTTTATAAACGATAGTTGCCACATTGCACAAGAGGAATAAACAGAAGGACTCAAAGTAAAACATAAAGTCAGGGCGTACACATGATGGCAACAGGCAGAAGCATGAATGCATAGTGTGGGGCGGAAGTGGCAATTGTACCCAATTCTGGCACGGTACAATTGGCTGAGTTCGAGTACGCCCCAAGACTACAATCTTTGATAGAGTTTCCAGTGTGTGTGTGTGTGTGTGTGTGTGTGTGTGTGTGTGTGTGTTCTGAGATGGACAGTCATGTGTGTTACCACAAACAAAGAGTATGTTGTTTGTCAGAAGAATATGTTCCCATTTCTAGAATGCTAGTGAGAGATACTGTGACCCCTAAAGCATAAAAACTGCACTGGTGTAGTCAAGCTCCCTTTGTGGTCCAAAGCCTGAGAGAACAAACATACTCCATCCGCCTTGAGCGCCGGCTGTGGACTCGGAGTTAACTTTTAGGACAGACTGGAACGCACACTAATAGCTCGGCCCTCTCAAAATCCCAAAGACACACTCCAGAGTCTTGAAGAGGAGTGAAGCAACTTGCATTCATTTGGTTTTACTTGTTGTAGGTGTACAGTAACAGCCATGGGTCTAGGGTTCGCCAACCGTCCCTAAAGAACTGAATTGTCCTGTAGAAAATTACGCTTCTGTGTTGTGTTTATAAGGGTTGCATTTTGTGCAAAAAATCTTTGATAAAATGTCAATTAAAATATTTTAATTTTTCCAAAATGGCAACCCGCCTTTTGTTGTGGGGTTGGAGCTCTAGCCAAGGTTGCATCATTGAGAATAACCATTTGGAAAAGCTAAGAGCAGCGTTTGCTTATTTTGCACTAAAAAGTAAATGATTGCTCCGAAAAGTGAAAAAAAATTAGGGATGCACCAAAATTAAAATGACCAAAACCAAAATTTGAAAAGGAGGAAACTAAGTGCAGAAACTGAAACTGTCAGGCTTGCCACTGACAGTTTGTTTGTGTTTTAGTTTTCCCTCTGTGTGTTTAGTATTTACTGTCCTTACTTCCTGTCAGCACTCTCATTTTGGTTCAGCTTCCTGTTTGTCTCCCTGAGTGCTTAGTTTCCCCTCAGCTGCGGCTGATTGGCACCTGGCCACACCTGGTGTCAATCAGCCCGATTCCTATGTCTTCCAGTCAGTGCTGGATTATTGATTTATCGATGTCATGTCGATGTCGCTCTTGTCGTTGCTACCTGTCGTGTCGTATCTTGTCTTGTCTATGCAGCGTTGCGGTAAGCTATGTTTGATTGCGGTTTTTAGCTTACTGCCTTTTGTTCCCTGCTTCCAAGTTTGTTTTTATATTACATGTACGGCTTCTGTTTCCTGCTGGATTCTTGCTAGCTTCCATGCTAAGTTGACTTTTGTTTTCTAGCTCCCATGCTAGCTCCCTTAGTTTGTTATCCGCCTCGTGCATGCTTTTTGTTTGTACACTTTGTTGGTTTTTTGTCTTAGTGTTTTAAATTAAATCATGTTTTCCTGCAAAATGCCTTCCTCCTTCTCTGCATCTTGGGGTTCGTCACAAACTAACTCAGAATGACAGAAACGTTAATTGATTGATTGAGAAGTTTATTGACAGCTTAAAGAATTGAATCCATGTAATGCTTTAAAAAGGCAAATGGATGGCACAAAAAACCAACAGGCTTGTTTCCATTGTGGTCCATTAAGTATTCATCACATTTGATACATTTAATGATAAGATATGTAACCTGTAACATGTATATAAAAAATTACGTTAAAAAAAATTGATAAATGATGTACATATACAAAGTAGGTGATTTGAAAAACAATATACCGTATTTTTGGGATTATAAATCGCAGTTTTTTTCATAGTTTGGGGGTGAAAAATATAATCCGAAGTGACCTATGTGTGAAATTATTAACACATTACCGTAAAATATTAAATAATATTATTTATTATTTATTCGCAGAAGAGACGGAGAAAATGTCAGCAATCGTCAACCAATTAGAATTCGGCGGGGGAGGGTCATGGCAGAAGTGCATTGTGGGTCATGGGATGCTAACTGCTATATGCTACTGCCGTAGCTATTAAAATGGATAATTTCAACGTTGGCGGTAACTTATAAATACTGAGAAGGGCTGAACAAAAATGGCACCGAAAAAGAAATCATGTACTGCAGATTACAAGCTGGATGTAGTGAAATATGCAGCAGAAAACGACAAGAGGAAGCGGCGCATACCTTTGGAGTTGGCAGAGCTTTTTAGAAGTGACATTGAGGAAGAAGCTTTCGTAGGATTTATGGATTAGGAGTGACAGATTGTTTGGTAAACGTATAGCATGTTCTATATGTTATAGTTATTTGAATGACTCTTATTATAATATGTTACGTTAACATACCAGGCACCTTCTCCGTTGGTTATTTATGCCTCATATAACGTACACTTATTCAGCCTGTTGTTCACTATTCTGTATTTATTTTAAATTGCCTTTTAAATGTCTATTCTTGGTGATGGATTTTATCAAATAAATTTCCCCCAAAAATGCGACTTATACTCCAGTGCGACGTATATATGTTTTTTCCTTCTTTATTATGCCTTTTCGGCCGGTGCGACGTATACTCTGGAGTGACTTATAATCCGAAAAATACGGTATACAAAAATTGGGTTGGGGGGATGTATATACACTATGTACATTAAAAGAAATCCATCCCATCCATCCATTTTCTACCGCTTGTCCCTTTTGGGGTTGCTGGAGCCTATCTCAGCTGCATTCAGGCGGAAGGCGGAGTACACCCTGGACAAGTCGCCATCTCATCGCAGGGCCAACACCGATAGACAGACAACATTCACACTCACATTCACACACTAGAGCCAATTTAGTGTTGCCAATCAACCTATCCCCAGGTGCATGTCTTTGGAAGTGGGAGGAAGCCGGAGTACCCGGAGGGAACCCACGCAGTCACGAGGAGAACATGCAAACTCCACACAGAAAGATACCAAGCACGGGATTGAACCCAGGACTACTCAGGACCTTCGTATTGTGAGGCAGATGCACTAACCCCTCTGCCACCGTGCTGCACCATTGAAAGAAATGACTTTGCCAAATATTATTACCAGTGTCCGCCTCTCCTTCTAGTATATATTGTAGTACATTGGAACCTTGACTTACAATCTTCTTTGTTTGTAATTTTTTCGATTTACAAAACGTTTAAATCAAGCCAAATGTGCCACTGGGTGCGAGTCGTGTCTCTGCGTACGAACGCCTCATTCATTCATTTTGTGTTCCTCCTGCAGGCGAGTAGCAGGGCACAGCATTTTTAGGGAGGCTAAGCCCCCCCACCCTCACTTTCTGCACATTGCAGTTTATTACCAGTCAGCGTGTGTGCCTATTTTCTGTATCTTTTCACCTTTAGACAAGTTTTGTCCTTTTTATTTATTCAACATGAGTCCCAAAACACACAACAGACCAGCGTGAAAAGATGGAGGGAATAGCTGCGAAGGTTAAAAAAAGCTGGCATATACAGTGTATATGTATATATATATATATATATATATATATATATATATATATATATATATATATATATATATATATATATGTGTGTGTATGTACAGTATGTATGTATATATGTATGTATTAGGGCTGTGAATCTTTCGGTGTCCCACGATTCGATTCTTGGGGTCACGATTCGATAATATATTGATTTTTTTTTTATTCGATTCGATTCTCGATTCAAAAACTATATTTTTCCGATTCAAAACGATTCTGTATTCATTCAATACATAGGATTTCAGCAAGATCTACCCCAGTCTGCCGACATGCTAGCAGAGTAGTATATTTAAAAAAAAAAAGCTTTTATAATTGTAAAGGACAATGTTTTATCAACTGATTGCAATAATGTACATTTCTTTTAAATATTAAACGAACCAAAAATACGACTTATTTTATCTTTGTGAAAACATTGGACACAGTGTGTTGTCAAGCTTATGAGATGCGATGCAAGTGTAAGCCACTGTGACACTATTGTTCTTTTTTATTATTTTTATACATGTCTAATGATAATGTCAGTGAGGGATTTTTAATCACTGCTATGCTGAAATTATAATTAATATTGATACTGTTGTTGATTTTTGTTTCATAACTTTTGGTTTGTTCTGTGTCGTGTTTATTTCTCCTCTCAATTGCTCTGTTTATTGCAGTTCTGAGTGTTGCTGGGTCAGGTTTGGTTTTGGAATTGGATTGCATTGTTATGGTATTGCTGTGTAACGGTTTGTTGGATTGATTAAAAGAAAAAAAAATTAGATTTTTTTAAAATGAGAATCGATTCTGGATTGCACAACGTAAACGATTCGATTTGTATTCGAATCGATTTTTTCCCACACCCCTAGTATGTATATATGTATGTATATGTATATATATATGTATATATTTATATATATATATATATATATATATATATATATGTGTGTGTGTGTGTGTATGGATATATAATGTATATTATATATATAGTATATATATGTGTGTCTGTATATACTGTAAATATAAATATACAGTATATATGTACATATACATATTTACGTAGATATATATAAGTATAAACACCTAGTGTGTGAATGTGAGTGTGAATGTTGTCTGTCTATCTGTGTTGGCCCTGCGATGAGGTGGCAACTTGTCCAGGGTGTACCCCGCCTTCCACCCGATTGTAGCTGAGATAGGCGCCAGCGCCCCCCGCCACCCCAAAAGGGAATAAGCGGTAGAAAATGGATGGATGGATGTGTGCTAGGGGTCATTGTCCTATTGGAACACCCAACTGCGCCCAAGACCCAAGATCCACGCTGAGGATTTTAGGTTGTCTTGAAGAATTTGGAGGTAATCATCCTTTTTCATTGTCCCATTTAATGCACCAGTTCCATTGGCAGCAAAACAGGCCAAGAGCATAATACTATCACCACCATGCTTGACAGTAGGCATGGTGTTTCTAGGATTAAAGACCCTTTCTCCTCCAAACATATCGCTGGGTATTGTGGCCAAACAGCTAAATTTTTGTTGGTCAAGAAATGGCTAAATCATGCTAGAATTATTTTTTTAGAATGGCCTTCCCAAAAACCTGACTTAAATGTGTGGACAATGCTGAAGAAGCACGCCCATGTCAGAAAACCAACACATTTAGCTCAACTGCAACAATTTTGTCAAGAGGAGTGGTCAAAAATTCCACCAGAAGCTTGTGGATGGCTACCAAAAGCGCCTTTTTGCAGTGAAACTTGCCAAGGGACATGTACCAAATATTAACATTGCTGTATGTATACTTTTGACCCAGCAGATTTTGGTCACATTTTCAGTAGACCCATAATAAATTCATAAAAGAACCAAACTTCATGAATTTTTCTGTGACCAACAAGTATGCGCTCAAATCACAAAAAATAAGAGTTGTAGAAATTATTGGAAACCCAAGACAGCCATGACATTATGTTCTTTACAAGTGTATGTAAACTTTTGATCACGACTGAATACAGTACACACACACACACACAGACACACACACACACACAGTGTGTGTATATATATATATATATATATATATATATATATATATATATATATATATATATATATATATATATATATATATATATATATATATATATATATATATATATATAAAATAGGGCTAGGCAACGATTAATAATTTTAATCGAAGTTAATCGCACTGTTTCTCTGATTTATCGCGATTAACTGCATTGTATACGCAAAGCCCAATAATGAATTCAAAAGTAGTGTGTTGTGCACCTTTATTGGAATATTCTCCCACATGAACAAAAGCGCCAAAACATTTGTTGTGCAAACACAATTTAAATCAGTCCTTGTTAAACAGTAGCAGTTAAATAGCATATTTTATGAAAATCAACTCAAAAAATGTAAATACAAACATTTAAGCTTATTACTACCACTGCCAGGGTATTTAAGTTATCCTGTTTGTTATGGAAAATAAATATAATCTACATACAAATCTCTGAGCCACAATCATAACATCTGAACAGGCAATTTCTGAGGTGACAGCAGAAACATTTTTTTTATCAGGGATCTTATGATTAAAAAACCTATGTTATAGGTAGTGGGCTGTTTTAGGGGATTTTTGATCAAATTATCTGTAGTAGCAATATTAATAATGTTGTGTTTATTCTGCGTAGTGCACTTAAAATAATTCTGACCATATCTAGGAATTGATATGATGGGAATTTTCCGATTGTTTGCTTGGTGCTTTGATAAACTGAACGCATCATATACATGGTACTATATTGTGATGTTATGAGCCAGGGAATAAAAGAACTACCCTACCCAGCATGCAACAGGAGTGACGAGCATGCGCTGTAGCCCGGTATAGGTTGTGTCGCCATGACGGCATCTTGTATGTTGTGATATGCACGCTCTGAAAGTAAACGTTAAGAACTCAGCCAACACTCCTCGTCTGCATTATTGATAAATACACAGACAACACATATACTCCGCTGCTTCACAGGCCGCTGGATGTAGCCGGCAAAGTATTCCCATGCTAGCTAGCCGGTCTAGCAAGCACGCGTCATTCAGTCCAAAACGGCCCGATCTATCCACATTCAGAATTGTCTGGCGGTCGTAAGTGATCTCGGAGTGACCACGCTGTAAGCCAGCCATGAAATTTGCAGAATTGTCCGGTATTTTTGCCAAATGTTCCATCTTTATCAAGAGCCCCTCGACGCCGGGCGACGCCATCTTGTTAAGAAAAGGCGTTAACAAAATAAAAGCATGTAAACAACATACGCAAATGTGCGATAAAATAATTGTCGGCGTTAATAGATTGATGAGTTAACTCATAATTAACGCACTAATTTTTCCACCCCTAATAAAAACACACACATACACACATACACACACACACACACTCGCCCAACACATTTTTTTCTCTCAATGTCAAAATAATGGCCCAGGCCTGGTATATAACGAGGGATGCATGATCATTTTCCTCTACTGTGGCTGTCTGTATTTTTACGGCGGGGGAAGTATTCCCAAAAAGACGGTTTATTAATTTTTAATTGGAGGGAAAAGTTCAGGGGAGTATCCTCCTTTATTTGTCATCACCCTGCAGAGCTGCGTGCAGCAGGAGGGCTCCTGATACTGTCGCTGCAGCTTCACGCGACTTGAAGCATTTCTACCCTCATTTCCGGGCTATAGCACCTAAAATAGAAGCCTCACCCACGCTTATATCGGGACACATTTTATTTTGTACATATTTTGGCCGCAAATGTGCACAGGTGTACACATTGAAACATGAAATATTTACAAGGGCACTTGTGTCCGTTTACAAATTTAACAAAACACGGCATACAGTAGCCTGTTGGAAAAATCATTGAGTGCTGTCTCGGTCCTTCCCTCCTCCTGTGCTCTGAAACCGCTTGAGTCGTCTTCTTCTACGCGCGGTGATCTGGCCTTTCTGGGCCTGATTGCGGTGGTGGATTTCCGTTCCATCCGGTGGCTGTTTTGGTTTTTGCCTTTGTCTTTGGGGCTGTGTCCTGTGCATTTTGTCCATGATGTGGGTGAGTCCAAAATGTGCCAAATGGCTGACTGAATAATTGTGTGGATGTGGTTGATTCAATAGGAACCATTGAATTGGTCTGATGTGACTAAAACTAGGCTCGGCTAAATATTTGGGCGGCATGTAAAGCTCGGAAAACCGGGAATAATCCATAAATTAACCCTAGCATTAGATTGATTGATTGCAACTTTTATTACTAGATTACACAGTACAGTACATATTCCTTGCAATTGACCACTAAATGGTAACACCCAAATAAGTTTTTCAACTTGTTTAAGTCGGGGTCCACTTAAATCAATTCATGGTAATGAATGCATAAAGAGCAGGTCTCAAAAAGTAAGTCCATAAATTACTTAGGGTGCTGGAAAAAATTGACTCCCATCAGAATTCTGATTCTTACATATTTCGATTCATACTTTTCAAAAACCTACAAAACATTTTAATAATCAATTTTTAGAAGATGTCTTTAAATGGGAACTGCAATATTTTTTTTTATTTTTTTTTAGGAATTTTGCCTAACCTTCACAATCCCTAAGTAAGACAAGGACACATAAGTCTATTTTTTATGCATTCTAACTCGAAAATAAACGCTAGCAAGAGGTGGCTAACAATGCAGGTAATGTGCATTCAATCTACTCCACCTATAAAGCGCTCTAAAAAACATCCACAAAAAACCTCCATCAACTGACTGCTTGTTATTTAATTGTTTACCTCAGTTAGAATCAGATATTTTAATACTTTGGCGGGCCATGTTTTAACGCAGGAGGTGTTTAAAGCGTCACTTTCATTCATAGTTTCGAAGCCTAAATACCTCCATATTGCTCTTCACGCACCCTCTTTATTAACCAGTAAAATTGCCTTTTTTTTTTCTTCCTCCACACTGTTTTTGCTTGTATGCACTCTGCTCTGTGTGTGTGTTTGTTGACACTCTCAACATCATGCGCCCCGACCGCCGCACAGCAGCATGAAAAAAAAATAGTCCTTGTATTTTTCAAAGGCAGTATAGTCCATCCATCCATTTTCTACCGCTTATTCCCTTTCGGGGTCGCGGGGGGCGCTGGCGCCTATCTCAGCTACAATCGGGCGGAAGGCGGGGTACACCCTGGACAAGTCGCCACCTCATCGCAGGGCCAACACAGATAGACAGACAACATTCACACTCACATTCACACACTAGGGCCAGTTTAGTGTTGCCAATCAACCTATCCCCAGGTGCATGTCTTTGGAAGTGGGAGGAAGCCGGAGTACCCGGAGGGAACCCACGCATTCACGGGGAGAACATGCAAACTCCACACAGAAAGATCCCAAGCCTGGATTTGAACCCAGGACGGCAGGAACTTCGTATTGTGAGGCAGACGCATTAACCCCTCTGCCACCGTGAAGCCCAGGCAGTATAGTATCACTTTTAATTCATTGGTACCGCTGTAATTTATTAGTACCTATTTCACCTTCTGCTTCCTCTTGCTCTCCTTTTTACGACACTCCACACCCCCACATTGCGGTCCCATGCTGCGCAGGGGATTCTAGGAGTTTATTTTCAGATTCGCTAAGTAAAAGTGCCAGAAAAAAACAACACTCGCCAAGTTTTCTCTAGATACTGCCGCGCGTCTCGGCATTATTGTAAATATTTTGAAAGTATCGTGACATCCCTACTTAAAACCATTTACTGCCCCATGCTTATTTCAGACAAGCGCTTATTTATTACTTAGATAAGGGGTGTCCAAACCCGACTGCATGTAAAGTAACATATACATTTATTTGTGTATATGTGTGTGTATATATACAGTATATGTGTGTGTATATATACAGTATATGTGTCAGGCTTGCCTCTGACAGTTTGTCTATTTTTTAGTTTTTTCCTCTGCATTTGTCTGTTTCCTGTGTTTAGTATTTCTTATCTTTTAGTTCCTATCAAGTGCTCTTAATTTGTCAGCTTCCTGTCTTGTTCCCTAAGTGCTGTGTTCCCCTTCAGCTGCGGCTGATTGGCATCTGGCCACACCTGTTGCCAATCACCCGGCTCCTGTTTGTACCTGCTTTGTCTTGTGTCAGTTGCTGGATCATTGTATTGTCGAAGCCACATGTCGCTCTTGTCGTTCCTGTCGTGTCGTACCTTGTCTTTGCAGCGTAGCGGTAAGCTATATTCGGTTGATGTTTGTAGCTTACTGTTTTTTGTTCCCTGCTTCCGTTTTATTTTTCATTATACAAGTACGACTTCTGTTTGCCTGTTCGCTACCCGCTAGCTTCCACGCTAAGCTCCTGTTCGTTATTTTCTAGCTCCCAGGCTACCTCCTTTTGTTTGATTATCCGCCTCGTGCGCGCTTTGTGTTAGTACCCTTTTGTTCGTTCTTGTTCTATTATTTATATTAAATCATGTTTTCTCACTCCATGCCTGCCTCCATCTCTGCATCTTGGGGTTCGTCACCAAATAACTCTGACAATATGTGTGTGTCTATATGTATATATGTACAGTACAGGCCAAAAGTTTGGACACACCTTCTCATTTCAATGTGTTTTCTTTCTTTTCATGACTATTTACTTTGTATATTGTCACGGAAAGCTCAAAGCTATGACATTTTGGAAGTGAAAATGTTTTCACTACCTCTTGAAACTCATCCAGAGAATACCAAGAGTGTGCATACCAGTAATAAGAGCAACGGGGTGGCTATTTTGAAGAAACTACAATATAAAACATGTTTTCAGTTATTTCACCTTAAGTACATAACTCCGCATGTGCTCATTCATAGTTGTGATGCCTTCAGTGACAATCTACAATGTAAATAGTCATTAAAAGAAAGAAAACCCATTGAATGAGAAGGTGTGTCCAAACTTTTGGCCTGTACTGTATATGCATATATACATATGGATGTATACATATATGCATACATATATATGTGTACATATTATATTACTATAATGGATATATAATTAATATAATAAGAGTGTGTGAAAGTTGGACTCCTACCTTCTATTACTTCCGTGACGACCTCCGTAAAGTTTTGTCATCAGTCAGGAATATCCATCCATCCATCCATCCATTTTTTACCGTTAGTCCCGTTTGGTGTCGCGGGGGGTGCTGGAGCCTATCTCAGCTGCTTCGGGCGGAAGGCGGCATACACCCTGGACAAGTCGGCGCCTCATCGCAGGGCTAACACAGATAGACAGACAACATTCACACACTAGGGCCAATTTTAGTGTTGCCAATCAAGAGGTGGGAGGAAGTCTGAGTACCCGGAGGGAACCCACACAGTCACAGGGAGAACATGCAAACTCAAAACGGAAAAATCCCGAGCCCAGGATCGAACCCAGGGCCTTTGTATTGTGAGGTACATGCACTAACCCCTGTTTCACCGTGCTGCCCGTCAGGAATATCAAGCAGCTAAAATGCTCCAAACATGAATATGTGCGCAGATAGTGTTTTTATCCATTTTATTGTATTTTTCCCATCATGCTTTGTAATGGATTTACATTGGTGTAATTCAGATTTTTTTTTTTTATGGTGCATGGACATTTTTATGATATCCACAAATTGTGTTGTACTGTGTTATGTGTGCCCATGTCTGTTGGTTGGTTTTTGTTATTATGTTTTTGCACCATGACTAGGGAAGGTTGTTTGCATTGATTCATATAGGTAAATGCGGCACTTGGTCACATGCAAAGTAACAGTAAGTGGTCATAGACCTGGATTACATGCACTGAGGTACATGCACTAACCCCTGTACAACCGTGCTGCCCGTCAGGAATATCAAGCAGCAAAAATGCTCCAAACATCAACGTGCGCAGATAGTGGTTTTTATCCATTTTATTTCATTTTTCCCATCATGCTTCGTAATGGATGTTAACACCATGTTCAAGGAGTAATACAGATTTTTTTTTTATGGTACATGGACATTTTGTATGATATCCACAAATTGTGTTGTACTGTGTTATGTGTGGCCATGTCTGTTGGCATTTTGTGTTAGTTGGACCATGACTAGGGAAGGTTGTTTGCATTGGTTTATATAGGTAGATGCGGCACTTGGTCACATACACAGTAATAGTAAGTGGTCATAGACCTGGATTACATGCACTGAGGTACATGCACTAACCCCTTTCCCCCCGTGCTGCCCGTCAGGAATATCAAGCAGCAAAAATGCTCCAAACATGAATATGTGCGCGGATAGTGGTTTTTATCCATTTTATTTCATTTTTCCCATCATGCTTCGTAATGGATGTTAACACCATGTTCAAGGAGTAATACAGATTTTTTTTTTATGGTACATGGACATTTTTTATGATATCCACAAATTTTGTTGTACTGTGTTATGTGTGGCCATGTCCGTTGGCATTTTGTGTTAGTTGGACCATGACTAGGGAAGGTTGTTTGCATTGGTTCATATAGGCAGATGCGGCACTTGGTCACATGCAAAGTAATAGTAAGTGGTCATAGACCTGGATTACATGCACTGAGGTACATGCACTAACCCCTTTACCACTGTGCTGCCCGTCAGGAATATCAACTAGCAAAAATGCTCCAAACATGAACGTGCGCAGATAGTGGTTTTTATCCATTTTATTTCATTTTTCCCATTATGCTTTGTAATGGATTTACATAGGTGTAATTCAGATTTTTTTTTTTTTTTTTATGGTGCATGGACATTTTTTATGATATCCACAAATTGTATTGTACTGTGTTATGTGTGACCATGTCTGTTGGCATTTTCTGTTGGTTGGTTTTTGTTATTATGTTTTTTTGCACCATTACTAGGGAAGGTTGTTTGCATTGGTTCATATAGGTAAATGCGGCACTTGGTCACATGCAAAGTAATAGTAAGTGGTCATAGACCTGGATTACATGCACTGAGGTACACGCACTAACCCCTTTACTACCGTGCTGCCCGTCAGGAATATCAAGCAGCAAAAATGCTCCAAACATGAACGTGCGCAGATAGTGGTTTTTATCAATTTTATTTCATTTTTCCCATCATGCTTTGTAATGGATGTTAACACCATGTTCAAGGAGTAATACAGATTTGTTTTTATTTTTTTGTGGTACATGGACATTTTTTATGATATCCACAAATTGTGTTGTACTGTGTTATGTGTGACCATGTCTGTTGGCATTTTGTGTTGGTTGGATTTTATTTTTATTTTTTTTGCACCATGACTAGGGAAGGTTGTTTGCATTGGTTCATATAGGTAGATGTGGCACTTGGTCACATACACAGTAATAGTAAGTGGTCATAGACCTGGATTTCTAATGTTGTCCACAAGATGGTGACAAACCGGATGCTTGCAAAGTACAAATAAGACAAATAGAAATCTCCTTGCAGCCGGATTCCTTATTAAACTCATGACGTTTCGCGTGCCAAACTGAAGACGCCGACTTACATCATCACATCATCCGGTTTTGTCAGTCCTTTTTTAATGATAAAAGACATAACTTTGGGCCTTTTTTTGGATTGACATTTTTCAGTGGCTGAAAATACAAAACAGAAGGGGAAAAAAAAACACAGTCAAGTTCCAGACAAAGGGGTGTGCAAGCAAGATGTCGCCTATTTATTTTGGGGGATTGGCAACCCTGCAGGTGTCCCAATACATGTACAGCGTTTGGTGTTCTCTCTCGCTGTCGAGGCCTTTGTTGTTGATTTCGAGCGTGTGTTCCATCTCCAAAGCACGTGTCTACACAGTGTCAAGGCAACACATTTAACACCATGTTCAAGTAAATCTCGCCTGTTTGAAATTCTCCTGTGCAACACCTGCTCCTAAATGAAGGGAGGCATCTGTTGTGATTCAGGTGAGCCGTTGTGATCAAAGCGCGGGGCCGATCAAACGCCTTTCACTCTCTGTAAATGCCGCATGCTGACGGGCTTTCCGCACAACATGGCTTGATGTCTCTATTCTAGGATTCTGAATACCCCCTGGTTTTCTCTCCGAGCTGCCCTAGATTTGCACACTCATTTTTTGGGGTGTGATTGTTATCACGTTCCTTGAGCAATAATGAAATCTGATAGGTCTGACATACAATTAGTTTCAGTCGCTGGTCTTACCTGCTTCCTTTGAGCAGAAGTCACGTTTGACTCGCACCAACCAAGGTCACAGGGAGCGACGCTGTTACATTTTTCGAGCCGCTGTTACGTATGCAGTATGTTGGGAATTCCCACAGCTGATATGTTGTTTTAATATTTCATGAGATGCATATGGTTTGTGGAGACACAACCTATTTAGTGCTTTTTCCTCTCAGCCATGAAGTACCTCCAGGCTGCAATATTTGATTTCATCACCGTGCATCCTAAAGTTTTATTGCTGTACAAAATTTTGGAGTTGCAATAAAATCAAAGTCATGCAAACATGATTATTTGCCAGTGACAGTTTGTTTGTGTTTTAGTTTTTACCTCTGTGTTTTAGTATTTCCTGTCCTTAGTTCCTGTCAGCACTCTTATTTTGGTTCAGCTTCCTGTTTGTCTCCCTGTGTGATGTTTTTACCTCAGCTGCGGCTGATTGGCACCTGGCCACACCTGGTGTCAATCAGCCCACTCCTATTTTACCTGCTTTGTTCCTCTAGTCAGTGCTGGAATATTGTCTTGTCGCTCTTCTCATTGCTAGCTGTCGTGTCGTATGATATCTTGTCTATGCAGCGTTGCGGTAAGCTATATTTGATAGTGGTTTGTAGCTTATTGTCTTTTGTTCCCTGCTTCCAGTTTGTTTTCTTATTATAAGTAGATACCCGCTAGCTTCCACGCTAGGCCTTTTTGTTTGTTATCCGCCCACGTGTGCGCTTTTTTTTTTGTACCCTTTGTTTGGTTTTGTTCTAGTATTTTATATCAAATCATGTTTTTTCACTCCATGCCTGCCTCCATCTCTGCATCTTGGGGTTCGACACCAACAAACTCTGACAATTATGGTGCTACCTATATAGCTGGTTTGTTTATACTAGGCTTGTGCAAAATCTTATATTTTGAATTTATATTCAATTCAATTAAAGATGTATGAATTGGATTATCTCCACCTCATATTTAAAATGACTGGAAGTGGAATTCCTGATAGCTAAGTAACAGGAAGAAATAGTTACAATTACCGTATGTTCCGGACTATAAGGCGCACTTGAATTCCATTTTTCCCCTCAAAACTAGACAGTGCTTTTATAACCCGGTGCGCCGACCACTAACCAGAGGCAGGTGAACCCAATTAAAGGCCTACTGAAACCCACTACTACCGACCACGCAGTCTGATAGTTTATATATCAATGATAATTTTGTAAACGGTTTGGTTTACAAAATTACAATTTTAAATTTTCCTTGGAGTTTCTTGTTGAAAATGTCGCAGAATGATGACACGTGCGCATGACGTCACGGACTGTAGAGGACATATTAGCGCAGCACCATTTGCGGCCAAAAGTCGTCTCTTTTCATCGCGCAATTAACCAGTATTCTGGACATCTGTGTTGCTGAATCTTTTGCAATTTGTTCTATTAATAATGGAGATGTTAAAGTAGAAAGATGGAGGTGGGAAGCTTTAGCCTTTAGCCACACAAACACACGGTGTTTCCTTGTTTAAAATTCCCGGAGGTGAAGCTTTACTATGGATTAGAGCGGTCAAGCGAACATGGTTCCCGACCAATTGTCAACCGGCAGGTTTCGGTGAGAAAATTGTGGTAAAAAGTCGTCTCTTACCGGAGATCAGCGGAGCTTACGCCGTCCATGTAGCTGCCGTCGACTTCCCTCAGACACTGACGTCAAGACACCCGTGGCCACACCCCCCCGACTATCAGGTACTATTTAATCTCACTAAAACACCAGCAACACAATAGAAAGATAAGGGATTTCCCAGAATTATCCTAGTAAATCTGTCTAAAAACATTTCTTTTTACTTTATTTGTATTTTTTTTTTTTCTAGTCCTTCACTATCATCCTCCACGAATCTTTCATACTCGCTCAAATTAATGAGGAAATTGTCCTTTTCTCGGTCCGAATAGCTCTTGCTGCTGGAGGCTCCCATTATAAACAATGTTAGGACGTGAGGAGCCCTCACACCTGTGACGTCATCGTCTGCGACTTCTGGTAAAGGCAAGGCTTTTTTATTAGCGACCAAAAGCTGCGAACTTTATCGTGGATGTTCTCTACTAAATCCTTTCAGCAAAAATATGGCAATATCGCGAAATGATCAAGTATGACACATAGAATGGACCTTCTATCCCTGTTTGAATAAGAAAATCTCATTTCAGTATTCCTTTAATCCCTATGGAAACTAAAACAAACCCAGAGGTGTACAAACAGGAACTAAGGGAGTCTACAACTAACAGAACATAACTAAACACAGATCATGACATATTGACTACAATGGCGGACTTGCACAAAGCTCTTTTGGTAATTTTATAGCATATACGGGTAATCCGGTATCTCTGCCATGCCTCCACTGTTTGATTTCAAATGTTCGGGACTAATGCAGATCCCAAATACACAACAGCAGGTACCAATAGGTTAAAAGAAAGTTGTTTCATACATTCTGATCACGATGCATCACGGTTCAAACATGCCTCGTCGAAGCTGATAGTGCCACGTTCTGCAAATAGGTGTTCATTCCATCAAGATGCCTTGTGGAACCCTTAGATTTCAAATGTGGCGGCTCAGTCATGCTTGCCTTGTCGTTGATGTAGAAAACAGGTGCTCTGGCAGGAAACTACCACTAGAAAGTGAAGGTCCAGCAAAACAAAGCATCACAACAGGAAGTACAACCAAAATAAGAGCACTAGGTCAGGAAAAGATACAGAACACAGGAAAATATCAAAGAAAGTGCTATGAAAACGTGTGAAACAGTCATTTATAAAATCAATCAATGTTCATTTATATAGCCCTAAATCACAAATGTCTCAAAGGACTGTACAAACCATTACAACTACGACATCCTCGGAATAACCCACATAAGGGCAAGGAAAACTCACACCCAGTGGGCCGGGAGAATTCACACCCAGTGGGACGCCAGTGACAATGCTGACTATGAGAAACCTTGGAGAGGACCTCAAATGTGGGCAAACCCGCCCCCCACCCCCCTCCCCTCTAGGGAACCGAAAGCAATGGATGTCGAGCGGGTCTAACATGATACTGTGAAAGTTCAATCCATAGTGGCTCCAACTCAGCCGCGAGAGTTCAGTTCAAAGCGGATCCAACACAGCAGTGAGAGTCCCGTCCACAGGAAACCATCCCAAGCGGAGGCAGATCAGCAGCGTTGAGATGTCCCCAACCGATACACAGGCGAGCGGTCCATCCTGGGTCCCGACCAGCGGTCCATCCTGGATCCCGACTCTGGACAGCCAGTACTTCATCCATGGTCATCGGACCGGAGTCCCTCCATAAGGGAGTGGGGGACATAGGAGAAAAAGAAAAGAAGCGGCAGATCAACTGGTCTAAAAAGGAGGTCTATTTAAAGGCTAAAGTAAACAATATAGCATGATTTATGGATACGCCAAAATTATCAATTGAAATTTCATAGACGGTTTGAATTTGAATTGCAGTTCGACTTCCTTTTTGCATCGTGAATTGAAATTCATGGAAAGTTTATATGAGTGTATTGTGTGTGTTATCCAAAGGTACCCCCTCTATTCCAAACACAAACACACACACACACACACACACACACACACAGATTACACAAATGCATGTAATCTCACTCCTTATGAGCATGTGTGTGTGTGTGTGTGTGTGTGTGTGTGTGTGTGTGTGTGTATTTGGAGGTGGAAGAAAATATGCTGACATAGCTGTGTGTTATCGTCAGTAATGGGCTCATCAATACTAAAATATTCTGAGAGAGAAAAGCGACTGAGCAGGAAGCGATAGATGAAAGCAAGGAGGAGGGAGAGGAGAACCTGAAGGCATTTGAAATGTGTATTTGCACATCTTTTTAGCAGGAGAATACAGAATAACCTCGTGAGAACCAAGGTCCTCTACAGTGGACATTTTGACTTCTGTATAACAAGGGTTCCCCTGTATAAAATATAACAACAATATACAGTGTACTAATGATATACAATATAATGATTAAATATGCAGAAATAATCAATTTATAATGGAATTGTAGCCCCTGAAGTGTAATCAAATGGTGAGGTGACCTAAATATTCCCACTTGTAGTTCTTATGATACCAGAATTAGTTGATTATTATTATTATTATTCTCAAGTGTTCAACTTCAGCCTAAAACCTTTCGGTCTGCAACATTTATTTATACAACTGTTTGTTTATCAACGTACAAGTGTTTGTTTATGAATGTACATCCGTTTGTCTATGTAAAACTGTTTATTTTGTTGACCATTGACCGAAGAAATAATAATAATATAAAATAAAATAATAATAAACTAATGATACCAGAATTTCATTAGTCGATAGTGATACATGAATTTCCATGATTCTCGATACTTATTCGATACCACAATAAAGAAAAACGCAACCCCTTCGGGGCATTTTTTGGGGTGGAAAAAGAACAGTTTTTCCCCTCTCTCAAAGTTATTTTTTTTATTTAGCAAACATCACTGAATACTATAAGATTGTGTTTTCAGTAAAATAATTAAATTATTAAACTTAATCCTATTGCTTGATTACTTGTGCTCACCAGTGCTTCTTTCTAGTGGTTTGACTGCGGGACACACCAGCACACCTTGGCGGTGAACCATTTAGTTTTTATTTATTACTCAAATTGCCGATATTTAATAAGAATACTTCAAAGTGCACTTTGAATGTGTGGTATTTTGAAATAACAATCAATGTCTGCCAACTAGAGATGCATAATAATGGAAATTCCAACCAATACTTATAACCGATAATTTCCAGACCTTACCAACCGCTAAAAATAACTGATATTTATGTTTATATATTCATATATGTATATTTACACAATATTTTGTGAGAATAAATGAACTTAACAGTTCACACGTTTGCCCAAAATGTAAACATATCAATTGTAGGGATAAGGATAATGTCACTGATATGTAATTTAACGTAAATATAACTTGAGTACAAATAGACTTCCTACTATAATTCCGACCCTTCTAAACAATTAGAATCATCACCTACAACAAAATATTGTTTGAATTTATTGATATTTCAACTTTTCAAGTATTATATTTATAGACACCAAGCAGCGCAAACATTCCGAAGAGGATTTCATTAAACGAAGAAAACAATATATCCGGAATAACATTCATAAATTAGGCCAATAGAGCTAAGCCAATAAGATTTGTCATGTCCTGGTGATCATGTTTAGTTTGGCTATGTTCTGTTTGGTTTTTGGATTTTGTCAGTTCCTGTTTTTTCACTCCCTGCCTTGTTTCCATGACAACCCATTAGTTTTCACCTGTCCTCATGTCACGCACCTGATTCATTTGGACTCATGCACCTGTTGTCAATCACCACATCACTATTTAAGCCTGCAGTTGCCAGGCAGTCAGCCTGGGGACATCACCCTCTATACCAGTGGTTCTCAACCTTTTTTCGGTGATTTACCCCCTGTGAACATTTTTTTAATTCAAGTACCCCCTAATCAGAGCAAAGCATTTTTGGTTGAAAAAAAGAGATACAGAAGTAAAATACAGCACTATGTCATCAGTTTCTAATTCATTAAATTGTATAACAGTGCAAAATATTGCTCATTTGTAGTTCTTGAACTATTTGGGGAAAAAAAAGGTATAAAAATAACAAAAAATGTGTTGAAAAATAAACAAGTGAATGCAAACACCCCAATTATAAATAAAAATGTATACACATAGAAGTAATCATCAACTTAAAGTGCCCTCTTTGGGGATTGTAATAGAGATCCATCTGGATTCATGAACTTCATTCTAAACATTTCTTCACAAAAAAAGACATCTTTAACATCAATATTTATGGAACATGTCCACAAAAAATCTAGCTGTCAACACTGAATATTGCATTGTTGTAATTTTTTTTCACAGTTCATGAACTTACATTCATATTTTGTTGAAGTATTATTAAATAAATCTATTTATTACGGATTTTTGAATTGTTGTTTTTAGAATATTTAAAAAAAAATCTCACGTACCCCTTGGCATACCTTCAAGTACCCCCAGGGGTACATGTACCCCCATTTGAGAATCACTGCTCTTTACACCCTTGTTATTCATGCTAATGATCCATGCTGCTCTTTTTCCTGCTCTTTTCTCATTCCAATTAAGTTTTCTTTATTCATGCCATAGTTTGCAAGTTTTGTTTTATGTCCATAGTTCTGCCTTCGTGTGAGTTTTTGTTTCTACCCCTTTGTTTTTGTAGCACTTTTGAGTGTTAAAATTAAAAGATGTCATTACCTTTACAACATGTCCGATCCAGTCGCTTCGCACCTCGGGAAAACAATCCACACCATAGTCCTAGTCTTGACAAGATTATGAATTGGCGTTAGCAACACCCTTACAAATGGAGTGAGAAATCCCTTGTTGACTGACAAAAAATAAATTAAATAACATTATAGTTTTCCCTGACACTAATAAAATAATAAAATTGGATGATAAATGTGTGCCCCACAGAAAGGCAACATTTAATTGCAGAACATGAAGAAATCTGGGTTCAAATGATGAAATGGATTATTTCTGGAGATGTCCGATGATGGCTTTTTTGCCGATATCCAACTCTTAATTACCGATTCCAATATCAACCTGTACCGATGTATACAGAATGAACACATTATTATGCCTAATTTTGTTGTGATGCCCCGCTGGATGCATTGAACAAATGTAACAAGGTTTTCCAAAATAAATCAACTCAAGCTTTGGGGAAAAAAATGCCAACATGGCACTGCCATATTTATTATTGAAGTCACAAAGTGCATTATTTTTTTTTAACATGCCTCAAAACAGCAGCATAGAATTTGGGACATGCTCTAATTGAGAGAGCATGAGGAGGTTGAGGTCGGGGGAATAGCGGAGGGGTGTATATTGTAGCGTCCCGGAAGAGTTAGTGCTGCAAGGGCTTTTGGGTATTTCTTCTGCTGTGTTTATGTTGTGTTACGGTGCGGATGTTCTCCTGAAATGTGTTTGTCATTCTTGTTTGGTGTGGGTTCACAGTGTGGCGCATATTTGTAACAATGTTAAAGTTGTTTATACGGCCACCCCTAGTGTGACCTGTATGGCTGTTGAGCAAGTATGCTTGCATTCACTTTTGTGTGTGAAAAGCCGTAGACATTATGTGACTGGGTCGGCCTAGCAGAGAAGTAATTTCACTTCAACTTCAGCATTGGAGTAGTCACACGCAATTCCTGCAGTAATTGCCTCTGCTAGTTAGTTATGTTTTTTCTTCTGGGCTCCATTGATGATGAACAGTGATTGAACATTACTAAGGGTGTAACGGTACACAAACATTTCGGTTCGGTACATACCTCGGCTTGGAGGTAACGGTTCGGTTCATTTTCGGTACAGTAAGAAAACAACTAAATATACATTTTTTGGTTATTTATTTACCATATTTGTAAACAATGGCATAACACACATATACACACAGGGTCCATTGCCTAGGTTGATGTGGTCAACATATATAAAATAAAAACTAAATAAGATAAGCCTCAGAATGGTTTCTCAACAAAATTTTTCTACATATAGAGTGCTTTTTTGATTGACTGATTGATTGAGACTTTCATTAGTAGATTGCACAGTACAGTACATGTTCCGTACAATTGATCACTGAATGCAAACACCCCAATAAGTTTTTTAACTTGTTTAAATAGGGGTCCACGTTCATCAACAGCCCCCCCCCCCCCCCCCCCCCCCCCAGCCTGGCTAACTTAGCAGTAAGAGGATATATGGGCTTATTGTTCTTCCAGCATAGAAGTGGGTCAAAATCGAGTTTTTAATGCAATACAGCAACCCCCTGCGACCCCGAACGGACAAGCGGTAGAAAATGGATGGATGGATAGTCTTAAATCTGCTGCTATAAAAACATTTGTTATTGCTCCAACCCTGCCTCACTCACCGAGGAGAGGCTGCTTGAATTCGGTGGTGACGCTTCAAAGGAGTTAGCATGTTTGACGTGTTGGCAGAAGCGAGGGTCTTCCAGCTCTGGCTTTTGCATGTTGTCCGAGCCCGGTCGCTGCTAGCCTGCCGTGTGTTCTGCCTCGCTCTGCATTGTTTACACAACGTGCGGTGCGCTACCTAATATGTCCGTGTGGAAACTCGTTTGGAACACCTCCGAACTGAAACGAAACCCCCGTACCGAAACGGTTCAATACAAATACACATACCGTTACACCCCTAAACATTACGTTGTGAGGACCGCACACACATACACACAAGAACCACAGCCTATAAGGCGTATTGTCCCGTGCAGGGCAGACCAAACGGTCCGGTATCTTAATACGGCGCATCCCTTATGAAAACATCGGAAAACACAATTTACTGTAAGTCCTGTCACACGGAATGATGACGAGGCCGCAAACCGATTTTTGTCAATGGTATAATGGCCCATTCAAAACAAGCCTTCACCAAGTTTGTCCTTTCAGTCAACGTTTCATTGTATCGTTGTGCTGTGGTAGTGTTGTGAAACCAAGCACCACTTGTGATACAAGAAGTCAATAACGTACTTTCAACGGAGCAAATAGAAACCCTTTTGGCAACTATTGAGTGATCCGAAACAGTCAGAGGTGTCTGAAAAAAATCTGGCTTTCCTAGAAGAGAGACAGCTACAACTCCCACAGAGCTTTGGAAGCAAACAAGCCGAGCCGGTTAGCGGCAGGCAGATGTTTTGCGTCGAGGAACTTCTTTCAAGGGTCTGAATTCGTTCACTTTGAGTCGCCCTGGGTGGTGATAGTATTCAAACGAGCGTTTTTGAAGATCTGAAGTGCATCTGACGAAAAACTCAGTGTCACAGAAATAAGTGTGAGGTTTTTATCTCAAAAATCTAATTCAGAATGCAGATGGAACTGGAGTACTTTTTGCTCCTTTCAATTCATCTTTCATTTGAACGTCAAACCCACTTGTGGCACTCACCCATATCTCACATAGCTGACATTTATGTGAGTACCAGAACTTGGGAAGGACCCACAGTGTAGTACAGCAATCCCTTATTTATTGCTGTTAGCTGAATTATTTGACTACAATGACAAATATCAAACGAACAGAAGAAGTCTGAAGCTCTTCATTGAGACGTTTCTTAAAGGCCTACTGAAATGAGATTTTCTTATTTAAACGGGGATAGCAGGTCCATTCTATGTGTCATACTTGATCATTTCGCGATATTGCCATATTTTTGCTGAAAGGATTTAGTAGAGAACATCGACGATAAAGTTCGCAACTTTTGGTCGCCAATAAAAAAGCTTTGCCTTTACCGGAAGTAGCAGACGATGTGCGGGTGACGTCACGGGTTGTAGGGCTCCTCACATCCTCACATTGTTTATAATCATAGCCTAAAGCAGCAAGAGCTATTCGGACTGAGAAAGCGACAATTTCCCCATTAATTTGAGCAAGGATGAAAGATTCGTGGATGAGGAAAGTTAGAGTGAAGCACAAGAAAAATAAAGAAAAGGCGACGGCTCCAGGCGGCGGAAGTGGGGACCGTTTCAGATGTAATTAGACACATTTACTAGGATCATTCTGGAAGATTCCTTATCTGCATATTGTTTTAATAGTGTTTTAGTGAGATTGTAAAGTCATACCTGAAAGTCGGATGGCTGCGGTGAACGCCAGTGTCTCTGAGAAAAGCCGAGGAGCCAAGATCACAGTTGCCTTTTTGAACTGCAGGAGGAGGTCGCATAATCCACTGAAGTCTCCGGTAAGACCCGACTTACTATCACAATTTTCCCATCCAAAAACTTGCTGGTTGACGTAGATAAACATGTTTGCTTGACCGCTTTGTGTCAAAGCTTCACAACAAACAAAGAAACACCGGCTGTGTTTCGGTGCTAAAGGCAGCTGCAATCCACCGCTTTCCACCAACAGCATTCTTCTTTATAGTTTCCATTATTAATTGAACAAGTTGCAAAAGATTCAGCAACACAGATGTCCAAATTACTGTGTAATTATGCGATGAAAAGAGACGACTTCTAGCCGTGTGTGGTGCTGGGCTAATATGTCCGCTACAACCCGAGACGTCACAAACACGCGTCATCATTCCGCGACGTTTTCAACAAGAAACTCCGCGGGAAATTTTAAATTGTAATTTAGTGACCTAAACCGGCCGTATTGGCATGTGTTGCAATGTTAATATTTCATCATTGATATATAAACTATCAGACTGCGTGGTCGGTATTAGTGGGTTTCAGTAGGCCTTTAAGCGCAAAAATTATGACTAAAGTTGTAAAGCTGTATTTTAATTTTCACATCAATTCCATTGACAGTTTAATTAAGAAATGTTTTTTTTTTAACAATATATGTATTATTTACTATACTCTCGGCAGCGTTTTTGAGGGTGCATGGGAGTTTGCCCAACCAGTCTACATGTGCTTTGTGGACTTGGAGAAGGCATTCGACCGTGTCCCTCGGGACGTCCTGTGGGGAGTGCTCAGAGAGTATGGGGTATCGGACTGTCTTATTGTGGCAGTCCGCTCCCTGCACGATCCATGTCAGAGCTTGCCGGCAATAAGTCGGACACGTTTCCAGTGAGGGTTGGACTCCGCCAAGGCTGCCCTTTGTCACCCATTCTGTTCATAACTTTTATGGACAGAATTTCTAGGCGCAGTCAAGGCGTTGAGGGGTTCCGGTTTGGTGGCTGCAGGATTAGGTCTCTGCTTTTTGCAGATGATGTGGTCCTAATGGCTTCATCTGGCCGGGATCTTCAGCTCTCACTGGATCGATTCGCAGCCGAGTGTGAAGCGACCGGCATGTTAATCAGCACCTCCAAGTCCGAGTCCATGGTTCTCGCCCGGAAAAGGGTGTAGTGCCATCTCCGGGTTGGGGAGGAGACCCTGCCCCAAGTGAAGGAGTTCAAGTACCTAGGAGTCTTGTTCACGAGTGGGGGAAGAGTGGATCGTGAGATCGACAGGCGGATCGGTGCGGCGTCTTCAGTAATGCGGACGCTGTACCGATCCGTTGTGGTGAAGAAGGAGCTGAGCCGGAAGGCAAAGCTCTCAATTTACCGGTCGATCTACGTTCCCATCCTCACCTATGGTCATGAGCCTTGGGTCATGACCGAAAGGATAAGATCACGGGTACAAGCGGCCGAAATGAGTTTCTTCCACCGTGTGGCGGGGCTCTCCCTTAGAGATAGGGTGAGAAGCTCTGTCATCTGGGAGGAACTCAAAGTAAAGCCGCTGCTCCTCCACATCGAGAGGAGCCAGATGAGGTGGTTTGGGCATCTGGTCAGGATGCCACCTGACCGCTTCCCTAGGGAGGTGTTTAGGGCACGTCCAACCGGTAGGAGGCCACGGCGAAGACCCAGGACACATTGGGAAGACTCTGTCTCCCGGCTGGCCTGGGAACGCCTCGGGATCCCCCGGGAAGAGCTAGACAAAGTGGCTGGGGAGAGGGAAGTCTGGGCTTCCCTGCTTAGGCTGCCACCCCCGCGACCCGACCTTGGATAAGCGGAATAAGATGGATGGATAGATTTATTATTTATTTTAGCACTACCTACATTTTCTGTCAATTTATTTTTATATCAGCTATTTCTGAGTGCCTTCTTATGTAATATATTTGGTTGGTATTTATTTTTCCAATCAGCTTGAGCTAAGCCTAAGGTTAGTGTGTTCAGTAAATAATAATCTTTGTGATTAACACATGGTTTCATATCATTTGACGAGGTTGTACACTGTAAGTAGGTTAGATGTAATTATTGAATACCATTAAAATCAAGAGTAAGATTATTATTTTACTCTTGATACTTGAGTGGCCCCTCTGTAGTGGAAACGTTGCGCCCCAAAAACAAAAAGGTTAAGAACCCCTGATCTATATAACATTAATCTAGTGTTTTTAAGAATATATTGCACAAATGTTAGTCTTGTGTAAGTTTTACACCACTTTTTCTGGTCTCGTTGGATGCTCAAATGAAAGCAAATACAGTAGATATATATATTTTGTATTCCTGAGCACACTTGTTTTGCTTTTCATGCTTTTTGCTCACATGTGGGTGAGCGTCCCTGAAAACAACATGCACATGTGTCAGGGTTGATTATGCAAATTGGCCGGCGCTGTCGTCTGCTCTCGCTTAATTCCACGCACACTTTGCGCATCTACTCAACTGGAGTACAACAACAAGTCAGTGCGTCTTGCTGGTGTCTTATTTGCTTTGCCTCCATGGGGGTTTTTTTTTTGCTTTCAATGACCAAACAAGCCGTGACAGTTTTCTCACATGCTGTGTGAAATGTTGCACTCGGATGCAGGGCTGACTTCTTGTACCCAAAACCACATCTGTACTTGTTAAGTAATTATTATTTAATTCAGTTCAGTTCAGTTTCAGTTTCAGTTAATTTCGAACATGCATACGATACATACATACTTCCAGTTGTTTCATTACAGCACGTCCGAAAAGGAGTAGGAAGAAGAAGAGCTTATTTAATCCTACCCCTTTTCATTCCGGAGCAATTTCATCCAATTTCTGTGTTCTCTGTAACAGAACAGTAAATAAATAAATAATTAAAAATTAATATTGCCAGAGTAAGTAAAACAAATATTAAATACATAGATAATCTTTATCTCAAAAGAAAAAAAAAAAAGATCCATCCCTCTTCTTCCGCTTGTCCGAGGTCGGGTCGCGGGGGCAGCAGCCTAAGCAGGGAAGCCCAGACTTTCCAGCTCTTCCCGGGGGATCCCGAAAAACAACACGGGGTCCTTCGTCTGGCGGTGGTTTGGCTTCAAGCGGGAATATGTCGAACGTACCAGTGTAATTTGTCAAGCGTGCGGCAAAAGCGTTGCTACAAAAAAGTAGCATTACTGCTAATAATATGGGGCGGTATAGCTCGGTTGGTAGATCGGCCGTGCCAGCAACTTGAGGGTTGCAGGTTCGATTCCCGCTTCCGCCATCCTAGTCACTGTCGTTCTGTCCTTGGGCAAGACACCTTACCCACGTGCTCCCAGTGCCACCCACACTGGTTGAAATGTAACTTCGATATTGGGTTTCACTATGTAAAGCCCTTTGAGTCACTAGAGAAAAGCGCTATGTAAATATAATTCACTTCACTTCATAAGTAGCATCATTTGAAAAGTCACCTGCTAGAGAATGAAGAGTGCTTACTTTGCATGTCAACATATCCATTCGGTGCCACACCAACAAAATGCAGAGGCAACCATTTCCAGATCAACACCGTATGAAAAAAAATAGTCAACGACATAATAGAGATAACGTCCCCAGTAACCTACCGTGAACGACTCGTGCCGTCTTCTTGCGGGTTCCAGGGACCACCAAGGAAGGACATGGCTTTGAGCAGGTGTAGACTTCTTTATTTTACAATAAGAAAAGTCTTTTGCGTGTTGCTTTTCAGCCTCTCGCTATCGCTCTCTTCCGGGTTGCACGCGCTGCTGTTTGTGTTGTCGTCTCTCCCTCTCGTTCTTTCGTTGTTTGGGTTCCTCTCGCTCCGCACCATCACCAGCCTCGTTTTCTCCTCCTTCTCCCCTTTTATACAGCGAGAGGAGATACATTAATCGTGTACAAGTGCGCGATCCACATACCTGATCTTGTTTGTGGCGTCGTTCCCGGCACGCCTCGCCGCTCGCTCGCCATCCCCGCCTCCTCGCCGCCATCTGCCCTGCCTCTCTGTCGGACCGATGGCTCCGCCTCTCCATACCTACCAAATAGCAGTTTGATTTCCTATTATGCAGCTCATTTTTATTTGACAGTTATTGAAATACCTTGTGAGACATCATGCACAAAAGTGCACTTTATTTGTTTTGAACTATTGTAGTGGCATTTGTCCAAAAAGTGCACTTCAATTCAACGTTGTTTTGATTTGTCATCTTAGTGACATCATGCACAAAAGTGAACCTAATAGCTTGTTTGAAAATGTCTCTGACAATCTTGCACTTTCTGTTTTGAAATGACATGAATGTTTGTGCCACTGCTTAATAACTTATGATCAATTGACTTAATTGTGATTTCCTTCTCTGCATGAAAGTTTAAAATGAGCATATATTAACGCAGTATGAACAAGAATGTTTTAATGTAGACACGTAGAATCATCATACTGCTGTGATTATATGCATCAAGTGTTCATTCAAGGCTAAGGCAAAATATCGCGATATTAATAAAAGGCCATAAAGCCCAGCCCTACTTCCAACCCATTTCAAGACCAACCCTCTGATTCCATACCTTTCTAATTAGTTTATTAATATGCCGTGATTATTTGTGTCAAATGCTTTGTTAAATCCATAAACACTGAAGCAGCGCATTTAAAAAAAAAAAAAAAATTTGCCGCCACCAATGCGTGTTTAGACCTCGGTCGCCACATCGTGCTTATCGTAATAAATACATTTTCTTATCAATATGCTACAAAGGCGCCTTCATGACGGAAGTTTCCACTAAGAAAGATATTTTCAAAGTGTGGCGCCCATCAAAGCAAATATAATATAATTGGGGATCTTTTTAGAAGATAGTTTCAGTCATTTAACAGCAATACTGCAAACGCTTAGCTTGTAATTAAAGACTAAAAGAAAGCAATTTCCATTTAAGGCGCCAACAAGCTTTTCAAGTCAATTTAAACTGCAGATTGAATGGCAATTACGTTGTTAGATTTAGCTATTTAGTTCTTTCTGATGGGCGTCTTAGTCTACCTGTCACTTTACGTATTGACTTCAGTGTCCAAATGTTCTGCCTTCAAAGGCCAAAGTGAAAATGTGCAAGCCATTTTTACCACGAGTGAGGAAAATAGCATCGTACCGCCATTTATAAATACAAGGCAGTCGTCATCGGCGATCACTCGAAACGAGAATGATTGTCTTCCTGTTGGTGGGATTGCCTTCAGGAGAACGCCTGTGCCTTGGCAAAAAGAAGGCCAGGGTCCAATGGCATGGAGACCAAGATAATTGGGGGCCCATCTTTGCTGCAGCCTTCCTCCGCCTTTGTGACTGTTGTGGAGCGTCTATGCAATTATCATTCGCCTACTCTGCCGTTGAGGTCTTTTTCGACAAGGGAGACGCGCAGACTCCAACGTCACTTCTTCGCTTTGGGGAGCTGTATTTAATGGGAAGGGAAACCCAGGACGACCGGCACTTCCTCACAGCTGCAGGCGGAAGTTGTAAAAATCTATTTCCACGTCTGTCCCTGACACCCGCATTTCAGGCTGGCCGCTCTGGAAACACTCTGTGGAAACGCTCCCCACCCACAGTGATTGGTGCCTCGCCTGAGCTGCTGTGACTTAGATGACCATAGTAACTAATTTGATTTCAATAGTAACTAATTAGATGAATATAGTAACTGTGACGGACTCTCACCGTTGTGCGGGTTCCAGGGACCTCCAAGGAAATACATTACTTTGAGCAGTGTTGACTTTCTTGCATTTCAGGCTGGCCGCTCTGGAAACACTCTGTGGAAACGCTCCCCACCCACAGTGATTGGTGCCTCGTCTGAGCTGCTGTGACTTAAATGACCATAGTAACTAATTAGATTACAATAGTAACTAATTAGATGACCATAGTAACTGTGACGGACTCTCACCGTCGTGCCGGTTCCAGGGACCACCAAGGAAGGACATTACTTTGAGCAGTGTTGACTTTCTTGCATTTCAGGCTGGCCGCTCTGGAAACACTCTGTGGAAACGCTCCCCACCCACAGTGATTGGTGCCTCGTCTGAGCTGCTGTGACTTAAATTACCATAGTAACTAATTAGATTACAATAGTAACTAATTAGATGACCATAGTAACTGTGACGGACTCTCACCGTTGAGAGGGTTCCAGGGACCACCAAGGAAGGACATGACTTTGAGCAGTGTTGACTTTCTTTATTTTCCAATAAGAAAAGTCTTTCTATTCAGTCGCCCGCGTCGTCTGCCTCTCACTCTCGCTCTCTTCCGGGTTGCACGCGCTTCGTCTCGTTCCGTCGTTGTTTCCCCACCTCTCTCCCCGACGTTCACGGCTGCCACCTTTTTAAACAATGCGAGAGGATTCATTAATCCTTAACAGGTGCGCGATCCATGCACCTGATCTCGATTGCGGCGTCGCTCCTGGCACGCCCCGCCTCGCCGCTCGCTCGCCATCCCCGCCTCCTCGCCGGCATGCCCTGCTTCTCTGTTTGGACTGTCGGCTCCGCCTCTCCACAGTAGCTAATTAGATTACCATAATAACTAATTAAATTACCATAGTTACTAATTAGATGACCATAGTAACTAATTAGATTACCATAGTAACTAGTATATCATGCAAAAGCGCAGATTCCAACCTTTGAAATACTTTGTATAGTTCAAAACTTCCGGTAATTAGAAAACATGACAGCACATCATAACGGCAGTTACACTTTCCATCTTAAAGAGCTAAAAAAAATAATTTGGGAATTTTCAGGCGGGCCAGATGTGGCCCCCGTACCTTAATTTGCCCGGGTCTGTCCTAGATTGTCCCGCATGTGTGATTCCTTCACAAGGGATATGGAAATTTAATTGCCTCGTGATGGAATCTTTCCCACGAGTACAATCACTAACATGCAAACACTGAATCAGTGTCATTGTGTTGAGTTCACTCATTTCCTCGCTGCTATCAAGGCTGTCAGCAAACTGTTTTGTTTTTTTTATTTGAGCTGTGTGGTTTCTATCGCGGTTTCAGCGCACAAACACACACCCTCGTTAGTCCACCAGATAGATCTTTTTTTTTTTTTAACTGAAGAAGCTAGAATTACAGTTTGGCGACATGTTTATTGCCTGGTTGAGCCAAGAGGGACGGCTAGCCTTAAGTAACGATTATGTACTTATGACAGTAATAACAAGGGATTAATGCAAATCAATATTATGTTAAGTGTGTGTGTGTGTGTGCGTGTGTGTGTGTGTGTGTGTGTATTGGTGAGAGAGAGGGAACCTGAAGGTGTCACCAGGAAATAAGGTGGATGGCTTTCAGCTTCCTGAACCTTAGCTCCTGTCAGATTGCTTATCTGTATGGACTGTTGACACAAACACACACACACACGCACGCAGACACACACACACACACACACAGGTGTACACGTGCGAGTGTGTACTGTGACTATGCTTGTGTGTATGGGTGCGTTTCGGCCTGGTAATGAAATGGACAGCAACAACTGCGTGTCGAAAGGGCTGGAGGAAGGTTTGTCGGCATATGCTTCTGCTTGCATGTAATATGTTGCGACTGGCATGAGTATGATTTGTATTTTTTTTCCTACCAACGGTGTCAAGCAACCTGCATGCACGCGAACCGAAATGTGTTGCATCCTATAGCTTGCTTATTAATTTTTCTTAGAAAAAAAAACGGCGTTATCTGCCAAAGATAGGACCTGCAGCAGAGGCGGTTTGATGCGTTTTGTGTTACAGAAGAAGGGGGATTCCCGCCTTCCCGCGGACCCCATTCGTTGGGGTTTACCTGACACGTGAAACGTGACAAATGGGGAAGGGGTGCACTATCCACTTTGGCCACCAGACGGCAGTATAGAGTGTTAAACATCTTAAAATGTTTTTTGTGGCAATACTAACTTTGACCACACAGTCGGTGTTTATTAGGGATGTCGCAAAATAGATTTTCGAATGAATCACAATTCTTATTTGTAACGGTCTTATTCAAGGCAAAACAACCTTAAAAATTGATTAAAAAAAATAAATGAATATATATATGTATATATTTATGTAAGGTCAGGAAAAAACACAGAGGCTAAATCATCCCTACAAGCCTGTTTTTTAGGCTTCCCTGCTCGTCAGGGACTTTTATCAATAAAATAAAATTAAAAGTTCCTCTTCCCTTTTGTTGGCACCAATTTTTTCTTAATTTTGCTTGTCAGGGGATTTTATCAATAAAAAATCCCTTGAAACAGGCTTGTAGGGATGATATAGCCTCTTTATTTTTTCCTGCCCTTACGTATATTCCGCTCTACCTCGGTATTGAGCACTGTATAACAGATAAGCCACTGAAACCTTGACATATATATATATATATATATATATATATATATATATATATATATATATATATATATATATATATGCGTACATTAGGTCAGGAAAAATTTGGAGGATGTTTCATCCCTACAAGCCTGTTTCGCAGGTTTCGCTGCTCTTCCGGGGAGATAAACACCTCTTAAGAGCAGGGAAAACTGCGACTTCAGGGGAGTTTCTCTCCAAAACAGGTGTTTTTTCCAGACCTAACGAATATTCCACTCTATTCCAGTATTGAGCACTGTCTAACTAATAAACCACAGTAACTTCGGCTATACATACATATATATATATATATATATATATATATATATATATATATACACACATACATATATATATATATACAGCCGAAGTTAAATATATATATATATATATATATATATATACAGCCGAAGTTAAATATATATATATATATATATATATATATTTTTTTTTTAATATATTTAATTGTTTTCATTATTTTTATTATTATTATTTTTAATCCGTCCTGTCCAGCCACTCAGACACATTATATAGTTGATGTAGATGATCATGTATGGACTACAGATTTACTTTGGAAAAGAGGAGTGTTGCCTTATTTGTACTTGATTTCATTGTATGTTTGGGTAGAATCTTTTTTTTTATAACAAAATCTTTTTAGTAATATAGACATTTATTAGAGCTGTTATATTGAGGAGTGTGGTTAATCAGAGAACGAGTACTCAATGTTATTAAAAAGTATTGATTATGAATCGACAATTGCTTCTGAATCGAACAGTGACCCTCAAGAATCGAATCGAATCGTTCGATGCACTTGTGTCTATGTAGAGTGGCACTTTCAATCATTTTCAGCTGACAGCATTGCAAAATGATCACCCCCCCTTATTCATCTCCACCCTGGAATGTGGCCATAAGAATCCCACTCCTACTGTATTTTTGAGTTACAGCAATTGTGTCAATTCAGTTAGACTGAAGGAGGTGTTGTTTTTGGAACAGGCACACAATTTGACAATTTTTTAGTCTGCAAAGGTCAGAGGGTCAGTTAGCAAATCACTTTAGTTTGTGTCGTTTTGTCGCAATGGCATTACAGTGAATATTTGCTGAAGCAGCGGCTGACAAGAAACAATGGATACCAATGACAGACCCTATCTAGAGAGCAGTATTTAATACCAAGCAAAGAGGCACTAAAACCTGACACCAGAGGGATTAAAATTAAAGAGGCAACTTATGTTTTTATGGTTTTACTTTTGTTTGTACAAGCTCACTGTAGGTGAGTTGTGTACTGATGCACACAGGAAGCATAGCCAACTGTAACCACACACTAGGGTGTATTAGTATAGTACTGCAATACTAATAAATCATATTCTGTACTATACCTGACATCCACTGTAATGATACCAAGTACAAGAACGTATCGAGTCGATACTACTATATTTATGTCGGTATTTTTTGGCGTCACAACATCTTCTTTCGTTTTTTTTATTTATTTATATTGTCAGGTTCAAACACTGATGACATCTATTAAACATGACAAGAAGCAAGGAATTAAACAGTGACAGAATTAAATTTGGCCTTAATGATTAGAAACGCCTGGACTGTAGTCTTTGACCTGGCAAAAGATTGTATGCCTCCTCTTTTATTTGGACTTTCCCTGATTATATGGCAACAGCTGTTTCTAAGGGAGGGGGTCGTAAACAGCCATCACCTTTGGTTACGGAATAGTTCAAAGAAAAGGTGCCTTGAGGGGAGTCAGGTCCTGCTTCCTCTCTGCTTTGTAGTTCTCGGGTCAGGACAAAACCTTTCTGTAGATTGCAATACATCAAAGAAACAGAACCCTCATGTCACTCCCCATCCTACACAGTGGAGATTTACAAGCTTGGTAGGATCAAAAACAGCTTTTGTCTGCTCGCCGGGAACACATTGAAACACAAAGTTTTGTGATAACTGTAGAGGTCGCTTCCTAGCGGTACCACTGACATACACTTTACAGGAGCCGGGTGTGCCAAGTTGAACATCGGTTTTATCAAAGTCTCTCTGCTGTCAAAGACAACATGATGAGATTAACAAGTACCACCTAGATATCTAATCACCTGCCAGCTGTGTCTCGCCGTCAGCACAGTCACGCCCCCCTCTGATGGTGCTCTGTCCTCAGCACCATGGACAGAGGCGGTGACCTTTGCTCCAGCGCTGGCCACATCTCCCTCCACAAGTAATTTTTTTTTTAATTTCGTTGCTTAATCCGATGCATAATTTAGCCGTCAGCGAAGAAAAATCCACAGATTAGCCGCACCGTTGTATAAACCGCAGGGTTCAAAGCTTGGGGAAAGAAGTAGCAGCCTGTGTACACATTTGTGCTTCACTTGTGTACCTTTGTGCTGCCAAAATGTACATTTGTGTAATGTTTTTAATGTGAACGTGACACCATATAAGACTTCGGAAACCTTTGCGCTCCACGTACCACCATGATGACCACCATTGGAATACAGTGGCGTAGTGCAGTGTTTTTCAACCACTGTGCCGTGGCCATGAGATACAGCCTGGTGTGCCGTGGGAGACTATCTAATTTCACCGATTTGGGTAAAAAATATTTTTTGCAAACCAGTATATATAGTCTGCAAATTACGTATTGTTGTTGAGTGTCTGTGCTGTCTAGAGCTTGGCAGAGTAACCGTGTAATACTCAGTAGGTGGCAACCGGTAGCTAATTGCTCTGTAGATGTTGGAAACTGCGGGAGGCAGTGTGCAGGTAAAAAGTTGTCTAATGCTTTAACCAAAAATAAACAAAAGGTGAGTGCCCCTAAGAAAAGGCATTGAAGCTTAGGGAAGTCTATGCAGAACGAAACTAAAACTGAACTGGTCACGTGGTCACGTTCTGTTTGGTTTTGGACTCATTGTGCACTCGTTTGTTTTTGTCACCATGACAACTCTTTAGTTTTCACTTGGACTCATGCACATGTTGTCGATCACCACGTCCCTTTTTAAGCCTGTAGTTGCCAGGCAGTGTGCCTGGCGACATCACCCTCTACACACCCTTGATACTCGATTGGTTACGCGGTCCATGTCAAAGTGCTCATGCCATTGCTCTCTTGTTTTTGACTTCTTCACGCCACAGTAAGTGTTTTGTTTTTATGTCCACAGTTTAGTGAGTTTTTTTAGTTCATGTTTCATGTCCTAAGTTGTTTTTGCCTCCGCCTTGTGCTCACCTTGTTTGGTAATTTTCGAGTTAATAATAAAAGATGTCATTACCTTTACGCCATGTCCGGTCCAGTCGCTTTGCACCACGAGAAAACAAACCGCACCAAAGTCCACGCCTTGACAGTGACAAAGTAAAGAATCAATCAATCAATATTTATTTATATAGCCCCAAATCACAAATGTCTCAAAGGACTGCACAAATCATTACGACTACAACATCCTCGGAAGAACCCACAAAAGGGCAAGGAAAACTCACACCCAGTGGGCAGGGAGAATTCACATCCAGTGGGACGCCAGTGACAATGCTGACTATGAGAAACCTTGGAGAGGACCTCAGATGTGGGCACCCCCCCCTCTAGGGGACCGAAAGCAATGGATGTCGAGCGGGTCTAACATGATACTGTGAAAGTTCAATCCATAGTGGCTCCAACACAGCCGTGAGAGTTCAGTTCAAGCGGATCCAAGACAGCAGCGAGAGTCCCGTCCACAGGAAACCATTTCAAGCGGAGGCGGATCAGCAGCGTAGAGATGTCCCCAACCGATACACAGGCGAGCGGTCCATCCTGGGTCTCGACGAGCGGTCCATCCTGGGTCTGGACTCTGGACAGCCAGTACTATAGGAGAAAAAAGAAAAGAAGCGGCAGATCAACTGGTCTATAAAGGATGTCTATTTAAAGGCTAGAGTATACAGATGAGTTTTAAGGTGAGACTTAAATGCTTCTACTGAGGTAGCATCTCGAACTGTTACCGGGAGGGCATTCCAGAGTACTGGAGCCCGAACAGAAAACGCTCTATAGCCCGCAGACTTTTTTGGGGCTCTAGGAATCACTAATAAGCCGGAGTCTTTTGAACGCAGATTTCTTGCCGGGACATATGGTACAAAACAATCGGCAAGATAGGCTGGAGCTAGACCGTGTAGTATTTTATACGTAAGTAGTAAAACCTTAAAGTCACATCTTAAGTGCACAGGAAGCCAGTGCAGGTGAGCCAGTACAGGCGTAATGTGATCAAACTTTCTTGTTCTTGTCAAAAGTCTAGCAGCCGCATTTTGTACCAACTGTAATCTTTTAATGCTAGACATGGGGAGACCCGAAAATAATACGTTACAGTAATCGAGACGAGACGTAACAAACGCATGGATAATGATCTCGACGTCTTTAGTGGACAAAATGGAGCGAATTTTAGCGATATTACGGAGATGAAAGAAGGCCGTTTTAGTAACGCTTTTAATGTGTGACTCAAAGGAGAGAGTTGGGTCGAAGATAATACCCAGATTTTTTACCGAGTCACCTTGTTTTATTATTTGGTTGTCAAATGTTAAAGTTGTATTATTAAAGAAGAAAAACAGAATGCTGGACGACAGCAAAGACTTACTGTGGAGCAAAGACGACGTATAAAAAGTACATCCGAACATGACATGACAATCAAAGATGTCCCCACAAAGAAGGATAAAAACAACAATAAAAATAATGCGGACATTTTATTCAACAAGTGCATCGAATATGTTTTGGCCACTAAAACTTTACCCACAGTTTGAACAGCAACATTGTGTTTGAATATAGGAAAATAAAATACTGTACTTTAAACAAGTGTTAGATGGTGCTCGCTTCCCACGGTTTGAGTAGAGAAATTTTGACAAGAACAAGAAAGTTTGATCACATTACGCCTGTACTGGCTCACCTGCACTGGCTTCCTGTGCACTTAAGATGTGACTTTAAGGTTTTACTACTTACGTATAAAATACTACACGGTCTAGCTCCATCCTATCTTGCCGATTGTATTGTACCATATGTCCCGGCAAGAAATCTGCGTTCAAAGGACTCCGGCTTATTAGTGATTCCCAAAGCCCAAAAAAAGTCTGCGGGCTATAGAGCGTTTTCCGTTCGGGCTCCAGTACTCTGGAATGCCCTCCCGATAACAGTTCGAGATGCTACCTCAGTAGAAGCATTTAAGTCTCACCTTAAAACTCATTTGTATACTCTAGCCTTTAAATAGACTCAATTTTTAGACCAGTTGATCTGCCGTTTCTTTTCTTTTTCTTCTATGTCCCACTCTCCCTTGTGGAGGGGGTCCGGTCCGATCCGGTGGCCATGTACTGCTTGCCTGTGTATCGGCTGGGGACATCTCTGCGCTGCTGATCCGCCTCCGCTTGTGATGGTTTCCTGCTAGCTCCGCTGTGAACAGGACTCTCGCTGCTGTGTTGGATCCGCTTTGGACTGGACTCTCGCGACTGTGTTGGATCTATTATGGATTGAACTCTCACAGTATCATGTTAGACCCGCTCGATATCCATTGCTTTCCTCCTCTCTAAGGTTCTCATAGTCGTCATTGTCACCGACGTCCCACTGGGTGTGAGTTTTCCTTGCCCTTATGTGGGCCTACCGAGGATTTCGTGGTGGTTTGTGCAGCCCTTTGAGACACTAGTGATTTAGGGCTATATAAGTAAACATTGATTGATTGATTGATAGAAATGACATGTTGTGGAGTAGATATGATAACTAAAATGAGGTGTTTGTTGTGTTGTGTAGCGATGGAGGAATATAATAAAAATGTTATTAAAATCACTTGACTTCAATCACTTCTCGGGGGCCTTTAGAAGGACGAGGCTCTCTCCTAATATAACGGGACGGGAAGTTTAATATGATGTTATTAGAGTTGTTCTCATCTCTCTTTTCAGTGTTGTTGTTCTCCGTATTCTCCAGCTGACTGCACACCGAGCTCACATTTACCCTGACTGCAGGGCGTATCGATTGTCTCCATTGATGGACTCACACAGAGATAAAGCCTCTGACCGGCTGTTATTGTGGCATTTAGGACATTTGTAGGCCTACAGGCGCGCAACATGCTTGCCAACCCTCCCGATTTTCCCTGGAGACTCCCGAATTTCCGTGCCCCTCCCAAAAATCTCCCGGGGCAACCATTCTCCCTTATTATTCTCACCTGAAAAGGAGACTATTATATATATCTCCTTTATCCATAGGTTTATCTATAAAGTAGGCAGGCACGGAGCTATTTCTCAGCTTGTGATTATTCCAGCCGGCACGTTAATACACTGACACACAACATCCGGATTCCCATCATGCATTGCTTCAAAACTACAGCAAGTAGTAATGTCCAAAATTATAACAGAGACGAAGCAGAAGAACGAAGAAGAGACATGGCGACGACGAGTAAGAAGAAGTACGCTTGCAAGTTCCAAAATGTGCCATGATCCACGTCTTGGATCATGGCATATTATGGTTTTGGTTCTGTTTATCACATTCTGTCTAGAATTTGTCTTCCTCAGTTCTTTGTGACAGTTCCTGGTTTTGTTTCCGTTGTCATAGTTACCCATTTAGTGTCACCTGTCTCTGCTCTGATCACGCGCACCTGCCCTTGATTATTTATCTCCCTATATATGCCCGCCTCTGTTTGACATTCAGTCTTGGACTCTTGCTTGCTACACGCAACAGCTGACGCTGCTTTTCCAACATTGTGGTAAATCTATGTTTGTATACTTGTTAGCTTATATGCTATTTTGTTTGTTTATGTCCCTAGCTTCCACGCTAGCGCCCTTTGTTCTTTCTAGCTCCCAAGCTAGTTCTGTTGGTTTTTGGTTAGTGCCTTTGTGTAAGTGTTTCTGTTCTTAGTTTGTTTTATTATATGAATAAATTCTTATCCCTACCCTCACGCTGTGTTCCATCTTCCGCTGCACCCACGAGAGAACAACTCGTCACCACAATGCCACCGAGACGTCACAAAATGATTGGAAAAAAAAAAATTCCAGTTCATCCAGGACAGCTCAAAGGGGAAGGAGTATGCTGCCTGCAAATTTTGTAGATCAGACTTCTCCATTGAACATGGTGGCTGAATAGATATACTCATTCATGAACGGTTTGTATATTTATATATAGATACCGTATTTCCTTGAATTGCCGCTGGGGCGCTAATTAATTTAAAACCTCTTCTCACTCCTGCGCTTACAAAAGGCATGCGGTAAAAGTAAGCATTCGCTAATTATTTTAAAACCTCTTCTCACTCCGGGCACTTACCAAAGGTATGCAGTAAAAATTTGAGTGTGATGTAAGCATGGACCTTAAATCCTACTGAATAGCTCTTAATCTTCTTCCCTTTATGCGATTTCAAATGACCGGTATTGAAATCAGCCTCCTCCATTTTGAAAATGATGACAGGGGAAGTGTCACTCGTGACGTCACAAGTTTGATCAGGCGGTAATACTAAGCATGCGCTAATTATTTTGGGAAGCGGGTTTGACCTGGCAGTAATTCAAGGCAGGCGCATACTATACGCCCTGCGGCAATTCAAGGAAATACGGTATATATGTATATGTATACATAAGGTCAGGAAATAATATGGAGGCTATATTTCATCCCTACAATCCTGATTTGCAGGTTTCCCTGCTGTTCAGGGGAGAAAATCGCCCCTGAAGAGCAGGGAAACCTGCGACTTCAGTGGTGTTTTTCTCTTTCTCCGAAAAAGGCTTGTAGGGATGAAATAGCCTCTGTGTTTTTTCCTGACCTAACAAATATTCCGCCCTATTGAGCACCAACTGATAAACCACAGTAATATATATATGAATCTCCCGAATTCTGAGGTCTCAAGGTTGGCAAGTATGGCACGCAATATGCAGGATGATTATAAAATAGCATATTTTAAAATACTTATATCCGTCCATCCATTTTCTACCGCTTGTCCCCTTTTGGAGTCGCGAGGCGTCGCTGGAGCCTATTTCAGCTGCATTAGGGCGGAAGGCGGGGTACACCCCTAACAAGTCGTCCCCTCATCGCAGAAAATACTTGTATTTTATCATCATTTTCTTCTATTTTTTTCTTTAAAAACAATCTTAAATGACCCGTTGCTGCTTGGAAGAATGTTGAATATTTAGATGTTAATGCGAGATAGCGCCCCCCTGCTATTGTGGTCTGTGAATGGCTGAATGTCCACTTCCCCGCGAGAAGAATGGGTTGTCCTGGTCCCTCTGAGTGGCTATGTAGGAGTCTACACGTAGCACCTTTTGATCTTTTGTCTTTGGTGTTGGTCTACGGCAGTGTTTTTCAACCACTGTGCCGCAGCACACCAGTATTTCATGAGATACAGTCTGGTGTGCCGTGGGGAATTATGCAACTTCACCTAATTGGTCCCAAAAATAATTTTTGCAAATCAATAATTATACTCTGAAAATAATGTGCCGTTGCTTAGTGTCTGTGCTGTGTAAAACTCGGCAGGGTAACCACGTAGCACTCCATGTCAGTAGGTGGCAGCAGGTAGTTAACTACTTTGTAAAAGTCGGAATGTGTCGGGTGAGACGGGGATGTTTGTTGTGATCCCAAAATGCAGACTACATCGGGCGGCAGGGTGCAGGTAAAAACGTATGTAATACCTAAACCAAAAATTAACAAAAGGGAAAGGCAAAGGCTATGCAAAACGAAAGTAAAACAGAACTGGCTACAAAGTAAACAGAAACAGAATGCTGGACGACAGCAAAAACTTACAGCGTCCACAAGGTACATCCACTTTTTTCATTACAATCCCAAATGTCCACACAAAGAAGGATATCAACAATGTAAATAGTCTTGCTTGCTAACACAAACCAGGTGTGCGGAACATCGCTCAACGGAAGACATGAAACTGCTACAGGAAAACACCAACAAAACAGGAAGGGTCACCAGAAAAACTGCGCAAGACAAGAACTAAAGCGCGACACAAAGGAAATCACCAACAAACTCAAAATAAGGCATGACGACTTGGTGGAGTTTCATTTTTTAACATTTTCGGCTGGTGCTGTGCCTCCTGATTTTTTAATGATAAAAATGTGCCTCACATCAAAAAATTTCGGAAAAACACTGGTCTATGCCACCAAACAAAATATTTTTGAAGAACTTAAAAGACAAAAGTTGTGAATTCCATCCAAATATATATATATATAAAAGGTTTCTCATAGTTACTGTCACTGACGTCCCACTAGGGTGAGTTTTTCCTTGTCCTTATGTGGGCTCTGTACCGATATCGTTGTGGCTTGTGCAGCCCTTTGAGACACTTGTGATTTAGGGCTATATAAATAACCATTGATTGATATATATCTATGCACACAGTACAGGCCAAAAGCTTGGACACACCTTCTCATTTCTCATTTTCTTAATTTTCATGACCATTTACATTTTAGATTGTCACTGAAGCCATAAAAACTATGAATGAACACATGTGGAGTTATGTACTTAAGAAACGCAGGTGAAATAACTGAAAACATGTTTTATATACCAGTTTCTTCAAAATAGCCACCCTTTGCTGGGATTACGGCTTTGCACACTCTTGGCATTCTCTCGATGAGCTTCAAGCACACCTGTGACGTGAACACCATTTCAAAGCTTTAAAACGTACTGACTTGATTTCCATGTATCGTCCGGTGGACTGACTTATCGGCACAGCCCGATACAGAATTTAGCTTTTTACTTTCACCTGCCTTTTCATTTCCACGCTGGCACCGGAGGAGTTTGCCTCACGCTTGGAGGAGCCAATGAAGGTTGAAGTTGCAAGGTATAGTAAAAGGAACGAAAGCGTCCTTCTACAATGTAGCGATGCATGATTTTACCGTATTTTTCGGACTATAAGGCGCACTTAAAATCCTTTCATTTTCTCAAAACTGGACAGTGCGCCTTATAACCCGGTGTATTTAATATACGGACTCATTTTGGTTGTGCTTACCGACGGTGGCAGAGGGGTTAGTGCGTCTGCCTCACAATACGAAGTTCCTGCAGTCCTGGGTTCAAATCCAGGCTCGGGATCTTTCTGTGTGGAGTTTGCATGTTCTCCCCGTGAATGCGTGGGTTCCCTCCGGGTACTCCGGCTTCCTCCCACTTCCAAAGACATGCACCTGGGGATAGGTTGATTGGCAACACTAAATTGGCCCTAGTGTGTGAATGTGAGTGTGAATGTTGTTTGTCTATCTGTGTTGGCCCTGCGATGAGGTGGCGACTTGTCCATGGTGTACCCTGCCTTCCGCCCGATTGTAGCTGAGATAGGCGCCAGCGCGCCCCGCGACCCCAAAAAGGGAATAAGCAGTAGAAAATGGATGGATGGATGGATTACCGACCTGAAAGCTATTTTTTTTGGTACATGGTGAAATGATGAATGTGATCAGTAGATGGCAGTCACACATAAGAGATATGTGTACACTGCAATATGACTCAAGTAAACAACACCGACATTTTAAACGTTCCATTGAAAATGTAGAACATTACACACGGCACTCAAAAATCTATCTAGACGTTTTAGTACGACTTTGGTAAGACATGAAACCGCACCACTATACACAATCATTGACTCTGCAAACGAGCAGATTATGTCAGAGTGCGTCCGTCACAGTTTTCACTCTTCATATAGCGCCGATTCCCATCATCTTACCGTCTCCGACCGTCCATCTTTTGTGTCATTTCTCCGTTCTGACTTCCCCCCACTTCCACCCGTGAAATCCCCGCAGCCTGACGTGGGCACGCTGACACAAAGGGGCTGCTGGGATTTTTTGACAAATGAAGGGCAGGTGTTTCATCCAAAGATAGTAGGTCGCAGCCACGGTCTGATGGATGAAGGGCAGGTGTTTCATCCGTAGAGATGGTTGCCTGGCAACCGATGGTGTCACAGGTTACTCCGCTGATTGCCATGTTAAGCCAGTCTTAATTGAAATGTTTTCCTCTTCCCAACCGCGTGTCCAGTCATCTTTCAGACCGTTCTGTGGTAGGTTTGCACGTGCACGCCCCAAGTGTGTTCTTCAAAGTGGGGCTTTTCTGGCGAGTGAGTGATGAATGTGACCGGGCTTCAAGCACGTTCTTTTCCCTTTGCCTTTCCCTTTCCCTTTCCCCCGTGGACATGACTGCTCATTGAACTGCTGTCAGTTGATCCATGAAGATTTAATTACGTGTAACTGGACATGCTGGGCTGGAGATCCATGAAGAAGTTCCACATCTCATCCAAAAGGTTTATTCAGATGTTGGAAGGACAAGGTAGACTTTTTTTTTCCAAAGTTGAAACCTTTACATGCGAGTTCTTTGGGAATCGTACCGTAAATGTGTCAACAGCAGGGACTTTCTGTTCTCTACTGTAAAGGGCTTGTACATTTAAAACACTTGCATGTGGTCGTGTAATGCTGGTCTTTGGTCAAAATGTTGCAAAGATTATGTTTCACGGACCGTTTACTGTGGCCGGTCTAACATTACCTGCCAAGGCCCCTTTCAACTCCGTCAGCCAGCAACTGAATGGAAATGGTGGACTTTGTTTAAACCTCTACCATGTGTGGAGATATCCACTGATGTAACCAAGGCAAAGTATGTCACTGGAGTCTCAGATTTCAAACGGCTGGTTTGGAGTTTGTAAGAAGGGAGGCAAGATTGGTTTATAAATATCTGGGCCATGGCTCCGTTGTTTGAGTTCACGTTTTAGGTCCTATGGGGATCTCCGATACACCAGAACAGGTTCCTAGATGTAAGAAAAGTTGGTTTTGATTAAATTTGGGTGCCTTTAAGACATCCTAAAGAGGACCGAGATATATATATGTATATATATATATATATATATATATATATATATATATATATATATATATTACTACCATATTGTATATGCACCTTAGGAGGAGCTGCTCCAATTTCGTTGTTCTTTGAACCTGTTCATTGCAATAATGACAATAAAACTCTATTCTATTCTATTCTATTCTATATATATATATATATATATATATGTATATATATATATATATATATATATATATGTATATATGTGTGTATGTATATGTAAACATGTCTATGTGTGTGTTTATATATATGTATACATGTCTATATATGTGTGTTTATATGTAGGTATAAATGTCTATATATGTATCTTTATATGTAGGTATAAATGTCTATATATGTGTCTTTATATGTAGGTATACATGTCTATATATGTATTTATATATGTATGTGTCTATGTATGTATATATGTTTGTAAATATATGTGTATTTACTATTTGTATGTATAGATGTATATATAGATGTGTGTGTGTGTACATATCTAAGTATATGTGTGTATATATATGAATATAAATATTTTTTACATCTATATATATATATATATATTGTACATATATATACACGTGTGTGTTCATGTATATGTTTGTATATACGTTTGTTCATATACATGTATAAATGTCTATTTATGTAGATAAATGGATAGATAGTACTTTATTGATTCCTTCAGGAAAATTAAAATTCCAGCAGCAGTGTACAGAGTTGAGATCAATTTAAATAAAAGTAAAAAGTAAATAATAGGGATTTAAATGGAAATAAAATAGAGAAATATTACAATAAGAATAAAAAATAAAAAGCAACAATGGGAATAAAAATATAACAGTAAAATAAGACTATAACAAGACAAAGTAGGCAGTAGTGACCATGTTATGAAAACGTATTGCACAACAATCTATATATAAACAATGTGTGTTTATATATATGTATAAATATCTGTATATGTGTGTATATGAATATATATGTGTTTATAGATGTATGTGTGTCTGTATGTATATGTATAGGTATATATGTGTGTATTTACGGTGTGTATGTACATATATGTGTTTGCACACATATATATATATGTATATATATATTTATGTATATATATATACATATATATATATGTTGTACCTACTGTATATATATGTATATATAATACATATATGTATACATATATATTGTACAAAATTGTGAAAAATATCATACCACAGGATATGTAAATATGTAGTGATAGTTTTCAGTTTATCATATGTTAAATTTTTCATATGAACGTCATTAATAAAAACATTTTCGTAATTTCTGGTTGTACAACTTTGTCAGTTGTATTTAACTTACAACCTTTAACAAAAAATATATTTTTATTTTGGGATAAGTGCTGTCTTTTGGTTACGCAACATTTCGGGTAATAAGCCACCCCACCGCTAGTTGGTGTAGCAAAAGTCACACTGAACCCTCTACGATTGGCCCAGAACATCCGGTCTTACTCGCGAGCCTTAGCTTAGAGCTTAAATCGACATAACTTATTTTTCGAACTGTGGGGGTGAAGGATAGTGGATGATATTCATGAATTGCACGTCAAAACAATAAATATAAACAACAGACATTTATCCATGAGAATATTGAGAAACATTTTGAAGGAAATACCATATAGATCCACTCTCCTATATGAATCCTGTACATTATTACATTACTTCATTACATAAGGGCTACCCAGTGGCGTAGTTGTTAGGGTGTCCGCCCTGAGATCGGTAGGTCGTGAGTTATAACCCCAGCCGAGTCATACCAAAGCATCAAGTGCTGGAATTGGGGGTTAGATTGCCATAAATGATTCCCGGGCGTGGCCAACGCTGCTGCTCACTGCTCCCCTCACCTCCCAGGGGGTGAAAAAGGGGATGGGTCAAATGCAGAGTGAAGTGAAGTGAAGTGAATTATATTTATATAGCGCTTTTCTCTAGTGACTCGAAGCGCTTTACAAAGTGAAACCCGATATCTAAGTTACATTTAAACCAGTGTGGGTGGCACTGGGAGCAGGTGGGTAAAGTGTCTTGCCCAAGGACACAACGGCAGTGACTAGGATGGCGGAAGCGGGAATCGAACCGGCCGCTCTACCAACCGAGGACACATCTCACCACACCGAGTGTGTGTGTGACAATCATTGCTACATTAACTTAATAAAACTACTGTAGTTGTCTGTAGTTTATATATTTTTATGTTTCCAGGGTCTCGCTGGATCCATGCAAGCTTGGAGGTCAGAACGTGGTCCTCTCCAACACCGTCACTCGCACGGGGTATATAGAAAAACCAGACGTCTGCACCGAAAGACAAACATAGACAGCGATAGAAGTAATGCACAGGCAGAGATTATAGCTCTCCTAATCGGACGCAGGAGCACATTTCAAAAAAGAATTCCACCGAGCAAAAGACGTTACGATGAGAGGAAGACATGTGCAGAGATGATGAGCTGCAGACAGGCCTGCCGAGCGGGGATTAGGCTCGCTGCGTGAGCTGCACAGCGATGGCTAACTGATACCGTCTGGATGTTCTCTCCGCAGGCCAAATGGGGAATCGGACAGAGAGTAAACCGTTGAATGCGCGGTCATAAAAATAAAAAAAGTGCACACACAAAGTCCATATACAAACGAGCGGAAACGTTGAGTGCTTTTACTGAGGCTTTAAAATGACACAGTTGAGTAAATCAAGACACGTGGGCATTTTTTTTTTATTGCGGTCTCGCTGAATAAAACATGGGAAGGATTAAGACCATATTTTATTGGGAAAACACCAGGAAGGCTTTTTTTTTTTCGAAACCACAATACTCTAAACCCGGGGTGTCAAACTCAAACACAGAGTGGGCCAAAATTTAAAACTGAACGAAGCCGTGGGCCGAGGTTGAACAAATGAATCCTTTAATAGGGACCCAAACAAGTTTTGCATTGAATATTGACCGAGCAAGGCTTATATAACTTTATAGTGACATGCAAAATCGAGTTTTAAATAATAATAATTAAAAAATATCAATGGCATATCAAATCAAATAAAAACACAAATTCAATGCCTCTTTTCGGCGGCGAGTTTGAGTTGGGGCGGGGTTTGGTGGTAGCGGGGGTGTATATTGTAGCGTCTTGGAAGAGTTAGTGATGCAAGGGGTTCTGGGTATTTGTTCGGTTTCGTTTATGTTGTGTTACGGTGCGGATGTTCTCCCGAAATGTGTTTGTCATTCTTGTTTGCTGTGAGTTCACAGTGTGGCGTATATTTGTAACAGTGTTAAAGTTGTTTATACGGCCACCCTCAGTGTGACCTGTATGGCTGTTGACCAAGTATGCCTTGCATACACTTGTGTGTGTGTATGAACCGCATATATTATGTGAGTGGGCCGGCACGCTGTTTGTATGGAGGAAAAGCAGACGTGGCGACATGTAGAGAACGCCAAAAGCAGTGCTTTTACGGCCCACCCCTAATATTATTGTCCGGGTGGAAATCGGGAGAAATTCGGGAGGGGCACTAATACTTCGGGAGTCTCCCGGGAAAATCGGGAGGGTTGACGAGTATGAGTATTAGTGGTGAATGCGGTGTTATAGCGGCGGGCCAGCTCTAATGTTAATTTGATACTGCCTCAAGGGCCAAATGAAATTACACGGCGGGCCAGAGTTTGACACCCATGCTCTAAACAGCTTGTGTGCGTGTCGGTATTTAAGCGTTTTAAGTCGTCGCCAGACATCATTGTTGTCGTCTTAGGGCCTGATCTAGGAAAAGTTTGCGTGGACTAATACTTGCAGACTTGCAAAGCTGATTGACTGAACTTGTGCGCAGAGGATTCAGCGTGTCTGTTTTCAACGCTTCATGAATAGTAAATGGGTTGTACTTGTATAGCGCTTTTCTACCTTCAAGGTACTCCAAGTGCTTTGACACTCTTTCCACATTCACCCATTCACACACACTGATGGTGGGAGCTGCCATGCAAGGCACTAACCAGGACCCATCAGGAGGAAGGGTGAAGTGTCTTGCTCAAGGACACAAGGGACGTGACTAGGATTGTAGAAGGTGGGGATTGAACCAGGAACCCTCAGGTTGCTGGCACAACCGCTCTCCTAACTTTGTCATGCTGTCCCCAAGGAGGATATATATATATATATATATATATATGTACACCAAACCTGTTTCCATATAATGTGGGAAATTGTGTTAGATGTAAATATAAACAGAATACAATGATTTGCAAATCCTTTTCAACCCATATTCAGTTGAATATGCGACAAACACAACATATTTGATGTTCAAACTGATAAACATTTTTTTTTGTTGCAAATAATCATTAACTTTAGAATTTGATGCCAGCAACATGTGACAAAGAAGTTGGGAAAGGTGGCAATAAATACTGATAAAGTTGCGGAATGCTCATCAAACACTTATATGGAACATCCCACAGGTGTGCGGGCTAATTGGGAACAGGTGGGTGCCATGATTGGGTATAAAAGCAGCTTCCGTGAAATGCTAGGTAATTCACAAACAAGGATGGGGTGAGGGTCACCAATTTGTAAGCAAATTGTCGAACAGTTTTAGAACAACATTTCTCAACGAGCTATTGCAAGGAATTTAGGGATTTTACCATCTACGGTCCGTAAAATCATCTAAAAGTTCAGAGAATCTGGAGAAATCACTGCACGTAAGCGATGATATTACGGACTTTTGATCCCTCAGCCGGTACTGCATCAAAAACCGACATCAGTGTGTAAAGGATATCACCACATGGGCTCAGGAACACTTCATAAAACCACTGTCAGTAACGACAGTTGGTTGCTACATCTGTAAGTGCAAGTTAAAGCTCTACTATGCAAAGCAAAACCCATTCATCAACAACACCAAGGAACGCCGCTGGCTTGGCTGGGCCCGAGCTCATCTAAGATGGACTGATGCAAAGTGGAAAGGTGTTCTGTGGTCTGACGAGTCTACATTTCAAATTATATTTGGAAACAGAGGACGTGGTGTCCTACAGAACAAAGAGGAAAATAACCATTCGGATTGTTATAGGCGCAAGGTTCAAAAGCCAGCATCTGTGATGGTATGGGGGTGTATTAGTGCCCAAGGCATGGGTAACGTACACATCTGTGAAGGCACCATTAATGCTGAAAGGTCCATACAGGTTTTGGAGCAACATATGTTGTCATCCAAGCAACGTTATCATAGACGCCCCTGCTTATTTCAGCAAGACAAGTGTTACAACAGCGTGGTTTCGTAAAATAAGAGTGTGGGTACTTTCCTGGCCAGACCTGTCTCCCATCAAAAACGTGTGGCGCATTATGAAGCGTAAAATACGACAGCGGAGACCCCGGACTGTTGAACAACTGAAGCTCTACATACAACAAGAATGGGAAAGAATTCCACTTTCAAAGCTTCAACAAATAGTTTCTTCAGTTCCCAAACGTTTATTGAGTGTTGTTAAAAGAAAAGGTGATGTAACACAGTGGTGAACATGCCCTTTCCCAACTACTTTGGCACGTGTTGCAGCCACGAAATTTTAAGTTGATTATTATTTGCAAAAAAAAATAAAGTTTATGAGTTTGAACATCAAATATCTTGCCTTTGTAGTGCATTCAATTGAATATGGCTTGAAAAGGATTTGCAAATCTTTGTATTCCGTTTATATTTACATCTAACACAATTTCCCAACTCATATGGAAACGGGGTTTGTATATATATATATATATATATATATATATATATATATATATATGTGTGTGTATGTGTATATATATATATATATATGTATGTATGTATATGTACGTTATTGCAGTCACGTTATTGGTGGCCACGTTATCGTCATCACGTTATCTTCGTCAGGTTTTTGTTGTCACGTTATTGTTGTCATGTTGTTGACGTCACCTTATCGTCGTCATGTTAACGGTGCCCATGTTATTGTCGCCATGTTATCGTTGCCATGTTATCGTTGCCACGTTATCGTCGCTTTGTTATTGCAGTCACGTTATCGTCGTCACGTTATTGTCAAGTTATCGTCGTCAATTTGTTGTTATCAAGTTGTCGACGTCACGTTATCGTCGTCACGTTAACGGTGGTCACGTTATCGTCACCATTTTATCGTCGTCACTTTAACGGTGGACAAGTTGCGGACGTCACATTATCGTCACGTTAACGGTGGTCAAGCTATCGTCCTTATGTCATCATCGCCACGTTATCGTCACCATGTTATCGTCACCACGTTATCGTTCCCACGCTATTGCAGTCACGTTATTGCAGTCATGTTGTCGTCGTCACGTAATCGTCGTCATGTAATCATCGTCACGTTGTAGTCTTCAAGATATCGTCACTTTGTCAAATCAAATCAAATCAACTTTATTTATAAAGCACATTTATAATTTGCCACAGGGGTAGCCAAAGTCGACGTCACGTTGTCGTTGTCGTTGTCGTCGTCACGTTGACGTCGTCACGTTTTCGACGTCACGTTTTCGACGTCACGTTTTCGAGGTCACGTTGTTGACGTCACGTTGTCGACGTCACGTTGTCGACGTCACGTTGTCGACGTCACGTTGTCGACGTCACGTTGTTGACGTCACATTGTCAATGTCGCGTTATCGACGTCACGTTAACGGTGGTCACGTTATTATCACCACTTTATCGTTGTCACGTTAACGGTGGTCAAATTATCGTCGTTACGTCATCGTCACCACGTTATCGTCACCGCGTTATCGTTCCCACGTTATCTTTGTCATGTTTCTGCAGTCACATTATTGTCGTCGCGTTATCGTCGCCATGTTATCATCGTCATGTTATCGTCGTCATGTTATTGTCGTCATGTTATCGTCGTCATGTATTCGTCGTCATGTTGTCGACGTTACGTTATTCAAGTTTCAAGTTTATCGTTCTTCGATCAATGGTCAACAAAGCAAAAAAAACAGTTGTACATTCATAGATTGAAAATAAAAAGTTGTACATTCATAGATTGAAAATGAAAAATGTTACAGACCGAAAGGGTTTAGGCTGAAGTTAAACACTTATTGCGCCTAACCCTATAAACAAATTCAAGTCATCGACGTCACGTTATCGACGTCACGTTATCGTCACATTATCGTCGTCACGTAATTGTCGTCATGTAGTCATCGTCACGTTATAGTCGTCAAGTTGTAGTCGTCAAGTTATCGTCAGATTGTTGACGTCACGTTATCGTCGTCACGTTTCTGCAGTCACCATATTGCAGTCACGTTATTGTCGTGAAGTTTTCATCATCAAGTTGTCGACGTCACATTATCGTCGTCACGTTAACGGTGGTCACGTTATCGTCACCATTTTATCGTCGTCACTTTAACGGTGGACAAGTTATCGTCGTTACGTTATCGTCACCACGTTATCTTCGCCACGTTATCTTCGCCACGTTATCTTCGCCACGTTATCTTCCCCACGTTGTCGTCACCACGTTATCATCGTCACGTTTCTGCAGTCACCATATTGCAGTCACGTTATTGTCGTGAAGTTTTCATCATCAAGTTGTCGATGTCACATTATCGTCACGTTAACGGTGGTCAAGCTATCGTCATTATGTCATCATCGCCACGTTATCGTCACCACGTTATCGTCACCACGTTATCGTCACCACGTTATCGTCACCACGTTATCGTCACCACGTTATTGCAGTCACGTTATTGCAGTCACGTTATTGTAGTCACGTTATTGCAGTCACGTTATTGCAGTCATGTTGTCGTCGTCACGTGATCGTCGTCATGTAATCATCATCACGTTGTAGTCTTCAAGATATCGTCACTTTGTCAAATCAAATCAAATCAACTTTATTTATAAAGCACATTTATAATTTTCCACAGGGGAGCCAAAGTCGACGTCACGTTGTCGTTGTCACGTTGTCGTTGTCACGTTGTCACGTTGTCACGTTGTCACGTTGTCACGTTGTTGTTGTCACGTTGTCGTCGTCACGTTGTCGTCGTCACGTTGTCGTCGTCACGTTGTCGTCGTCACGTTGTCGTCGTCACGTTTTCGACGTCACGTTGTCGACGTCACGTTGTCGACGTCACGTTGTCGACGTCACGTTGTCGACGTCACGTTGTTGACGTCACATTGTCAATGTCGCGTTATCGACGTCACGTTAACGGTGGTCACGTTATTATCACCACTTTATCGTTGTCACGTTAACGGTGGTCAAATTATCGTCGTTACGTTATCGTCACCACGTTATCGTCACCGCGTTAACGTTCCCACGTTATCTTCGTCATGTTTCTGCAGTCACATTATTGTCGTCGCGTTATCGGCGCCATGTTATCGTCGTTATGTTATCGTCGTCATGTTATTGTCGTCATGTTATCGTCGGCAAGTTTTTGTCATCAAGTTGTCGACGTCACGTTATCGTCACATTAACAGTGGTCAAGTTATGGCAGTCACATTATTGTCGTCATGTATTCGTCGTCATGTTGTCGACGTCACGTTATCGACGTCACGTTATCGTCACATTATCATCGTCACGTAATTGTCGTCATGTAGTCATCGTCACGTTATAGTCGTCAAGTTGTAGTCGTCAAGTTATCGTCAGGTTGTTGACGTCACGTTATCGTCGTCACGTTTCTGCAGTCACCATATTGCAGTCACGTTATTGTCGTGAAGTTTTCATCATCAAGTTGTGAGGGTCACATTATCGTCACGTTAACGGTGGTCAAGCTATCGTCATTATGTCATCGCCACGTTATCGTCACCATGTTATCGTCACCACGTTATCGTTCCCACGTTATTGCAGTCACGTTATTGCAGTCACGTTGTCGTCGTCACGTAATCGTCGTCATGTAATCATCGTCACGTTGTAGTCTTCAAGATATCGTCACTTTGTCAAATCAAATCAAATCAACTTTATTTATAAAGCACATTTATAATTTGCCACAGGGGTAGCCAAAGTCGACGTCTCGTTGTCACGTTGTCGTTGTCACGTTGTCGTTGTCACGTTGTTGTCGTCACGTTGACGTCGTCACGTTTTCGACGTCACGTATTCGTCGTCATGTTGTCGACGTCACGTTATCGACGTCATGTTATCGTAACATTATCGTCGTCACGTAATTGTCGTCATGTAGTCATCGTCACGTTATAGTCGTCAAGTTGTAGTCGTCAAGTTATCGTCAGGTTGTTGACGTCACGTTATCGTCGTCACGTTTCTGCAGTCACCATATTGCAGTCACGTTATTGTCGTGAAGTTTTCATCATCAAGTTGCGGACGTCACATTATCGTCACGTTAACGGTGGTCAAGTTATCGTCATTATGTCATCATCGCCACGTTATCGTCACCATGTTATCGTCACCACGTTATCGTTCCCACGTTATTGCAGTCACGTTGTTGCAGTCATGTTGTCGTCGTCACGTAATCGTCGTCATGTAATCATCGTCACGTTGTAGTCTTCAAGATATCGTCACTTTGTCAAATCAAATCAAATCAACTTTATTTATAAAGCACATTTATAATTTGCCACAGGGGTAGCCAAAGTCGACGTCACGTTGTCGTTGTCACGTTGTCGTTGTCGTCGTCACGTTGACGTCGTCACGTTTTCGACGTCACGTTTTCGAGGTCACGTTGTTGACGTCACGTTGTCGACGTCACGTTGTCGACGTCACGTTGTCGACGTCACGTTGTTGACGTCACATTGTCAATGTCGCGTTATCGACGTCACGTTAACGGTGCTCACGTTATTATCACCACTTTATCGTTGTCACGTTAACGGTGGTCAAATTATCGTCGTTACGTTATCGTCACCACGTTATCGTCACCGCGTTATCGTTCCCACGTTATCTTTGTCATGTTTCTGCAGTCACATTATTGTCGTCGCGTTATCGTCGCCATGTTATCATCGTCATGTTATCGTCGTCATGTTATTGTCGTCATGTTATCGTCGGCAAGTTTTTGTCATCAAGTTGTCGACGTCACGTTGTCGTCACGTTGTCGTCACGTTGTCGTCACGTTGTCGTCACGTTAACAGTGGTCAAGTTACGGCAGTCACATTATTGTCGTCATGTTGTCGTCGTCATGTTGTCGACGTTACGTTATTCAAGTTTCAAGTTTATCGTTCTTCGATCAATGGTCAACAAAGCAAAAAAAACAGTTGTACATTCATAGATTGAAAATAAAAAGTTGTACATTCATAGATTGAAAATGAAAAATGTTACAGACCGAAAGGGTTTAGGCTGAAGTTAAACACTTATTGCGCCTAACCCTATAAACAAATTCAAGTCATCGACGTCACGTTATCGACGTCACGTTATCGTCTCATTATCGTCGTCACGTAATTGTCGTCATGTAGTCATCGTCACGTTATAGTCGTCAAGTTGTAGTCGTCAAGTTATCGTCAGATTGTTGACGTCACGTTATCGTCGTCACGTTTCTGCAGTCCCCATATTGCAGTCACGTTATTGTCGTGAAGTTTTCATCATCAAGTTGTCGACGTCACATTATCGTCACGTTAACGGTGGTCAAGCTATCGTCATTATGTCATCATCGCCACGTTATCGTCACCATGTTATCGTCACCACGTTATCGTTCCCACGTTATTGTAGTCATGTTGTCGTCGTCACGTAATCGTCGTCATGTAATCATCGTCACGTTGTAGTCTTCAAGATATCGTCACTTTGTCAAATCAAATCAAATCAACTTTATTTATAAAGCACATTTATAATTTGCCACAGGGGTAGCCAAAGTCGACGTCACGTTGTCGTTGTCACGTTGTTGTTGTCACGTTGTCGTCGTCACGTTGACGTCGTCACGTTTTCGACGTCACGTTTTCGAGGTCACGTTGTCGACGTCACGTTGTCGACGTCACGTTGTTGACGTCACGTTGTCAATGTCGCGTTATCGACGTCACGTTAACAGTGGTCACGTTATTATCACCACTTTATCGTTGTCACGTTAACGGTGGTCAAATTATCGTCGTTACGTTATCGTTCCCACGTTCTCGTCGTCATGTTTCTGCAGTCACATTATTGTTGTCGCGTTATAGTCGTCATGTTATCGTCGTCATGTCATTGTCGTCATGTTAACAGTGGTTAAGTTATGGCAGTCACGTTATTGTCGTCATGTTGTCGTCGTCATGTTGTCGTCATCATGTTGTCGACACGTTATGGTCACATTATTTTCGTCACGTAATTGTCGTCATGTAGTCATCGTCACGTTATAGTCGTCAAGTTGTAGTCGTCAAGTTATCGTCAGGTTGTAGTCGTCAAGTTATCGTCACGTTGTCGTCGTCGCGTTATCAACGTCACGTTAACGTTATTGTCGTCACGTTATCGTTGCCAAGTCATCGTTGTCATGTTGTCAACGTCCTATTATTGTCGTCACTTTAAAGGTGGTCACGTTATCGTCGTCACGGTATCGTCACGATAAAAACTACCTGAAATCATTGGTTTTAACTAAAGCTGCCTAATTATTAATTTTTTTTCAAACAAATTCTTCACAGGGTTACCGTGGATCAACCATGGATTACAATGAATCACAATCGCGTATCATTTGTTTAATCTATATTAACTATGTTTCATTTGATATCAATTGAAATCGACATGGACGTTTTGTTTGGACCACATTTGAATCTCATGCACACATTTTTCATTAAGTATGAATACCATGCAGGTTGTGTATATTCTGTGCAGGCAATCTTGTTGACTTGCAGGTGTGTTTTCACGGAGGTTGGCCTTTAATGCATTCCAATGAGACGATCAATCCGCCCGGTTTATATTTACTAATGTTCCGTTGTTGCAGGATCTCAACCTTTTTTTTCTTCTAATCAGGCACATTTATCACTTCAACTTAGTCAAGCCACACTCGACCCCCTAAGTTCCACTTTCTCCGTGGGGAGTCCATCTTCTCGATAGGAGCATTTTCTGCACACGAGTCGGCCGTGAACCCCGCAGAAGTTGCCCTTGACGCTTGCTTCTTTTTCACATGGGGAGCGAATCTTGTCCCCCGGGCGACACCGGTTGCTGAATGAGAAGTCATTCATACGCAAACTGACATGATGCAGGCATTTGCATTCATACATTAATATAGAGTCCATATGACTTCATCTGCATTCAGGCTGTGTGACGGTTAGAGCAGCAGCCCTGCATGAGGCTAATTACTTGTCAAGGAACGGTTGTAAGTCATAGAACTGGTCTCATAGGAACAGTGTTAAAAAAGGCAAAAAAATATATATGTATCTACCATTTTAGCCTTTAGTCTTCTCCATGTTGATACTGCCAATACGTCTTTCACCACCAAAGTCACATTAACATCAGCCAATCGCACATCATAGAATTCCATTTCCGTTTCCTAAATGTGAAGACCCAGTAAGTCAATCAATCAATCAATGTTTACTTATATAGCCCTAAATCACTAGTGTCTCAAAGGGCTGCACAAACCACTACGACATCCTCGGTAGGCCCACATAAGGGCAAGGAAAACTCACACCCAGTGGGACATCGGTGACAATGATGACCCAGTGGGACGTCGGTGACAATAATGACTATGAGAACCTTAGAGAGGAGGAAAGCAATGGATGTCGAGCGGGTCTAACATGATACTGTGAAAGTTCAATCCACAATGGATCCAACACAGTCGCGAGAGTCCAGTCCAAAGCGGATCCAACACAGCAGCGAGAGTCCCGTTCACAGCGGAGCCAGCAGGAAACCATCCCAAGCGGAGGCGGATCAGCAGCGCAGAGATGTCCCCAGCCGATACACAGGCAAGCAGTACATGGCCACCGGATCGGACCGGACCCCCTCCACAAGGGAGAGTGGGACATAGAAGAAAAAGAAAAGAAACGGCAGATCAACTGGTCTAAAAAGGGAGTCTATTTAAAGGCTAGAGTATACAAATGAGTTTTAAGGTGAGACTTAAATGCTTCTACTGAGGTGGCATCTCGAACTGTTACCGGGAGGGCATTCCAAGTCAGAAAGAGATGATACAGTATTATCTGCGTACAGATGCTACCTGGTGGTTGTTTGAGCACACTGCAGTGAGTCGCTCTTAATCTCGCGTGCATGATTCTCACAGGAATGAGGGAAAAAAATCATGCAAACCCGCTGTATTTTGCAGCGAATTGAACGATATATATGTTGTAGAGATGCGCGGTTTGCGTTCACAACCGCGGGGTCGGCGGATAAACCGCGGGTCGGGCGGGTGACATGACGAAAAAATAGATTTTAAATAGATTCGGGCGGGTGGCGGTTGAACCAATTCGGAAATATATATTGTAATAATCCCAGGAATGTAGGCTCATAAAACTTCTTTGTGTTGCGATCCGTGACTCGGATCTTCAAGTATTATTGTTTATGTTTCCATCTTTGTTCTCATTCTCCGTCTGATCCGTTTATTTCCCGTTTAGTCCATCACCATGGTTACTTATTAGTTTCAGCTGTTACTCCCGGTTCCTGCACACCTGTTCACTGCTAATTACCTTCCCTTTATAAGCCAGCCTCTTCTGTTTATTCTTTCTGGGACTCTAATTTGCTCACATGCAACAAGTAACGTCAGGTATGTTTTTCTCGCTAGCTCATTAGCTAAGCCACTTTGTTATCATCTTTAGCTCACATGCTAATCATCTTTGTTTTCATTTTTTGTGCCATCGTGCCAAATCTTAGTTCTTTATATTTCCTAGCTTTCACGCTAGCGTCTTTTGTTTCCCTTTTTATTAGCTCCAGTGTTTTTGTTTTGGCTTCACGGTGGCAGAGGGGTTAGTGCGTCTGCCTCACAATACGAAGTTCCTGCAGTCCTGGGTTCAAATCCAGGCTCGGGATCTTTCTGTGTGGAGTTTGCATGTTCTCCCCGTGAATGCGTGGGTTCCCTCCGGGTACTCCGGCTTCCTCCCACTTCCAAAGACATGCACCTGGGGATAGGTTGATTGGCAACACTAAATTGGCCCTAGTGTGTGAATGTGAGTGTGAATGTTGTCTGTCTATCTGTGTTGGCCCTGCGATGAGGTGGCGACTTGTCCAGGGTGTACCCTGCCTTCCGCCCGATTGTAGCTGAGATAGGCGCCAGCGCCCCCCGCGACCCCGAAAGGGAATAAGCGGTAGAAAATGGATGGATGGATGGATGTTTTTGTTCAGAGCTCACTTTTTGTTAATAAATTTGTTAGATCTTACCTTTGTTGTGTTCTTCGTTTGACGCATCCTCGAGGGAATCGAACCCGGTACCACGATGCCGAACCGGCGTTACACTTTGTTTGTCTTGTCTTTATTGCACAAGATGTAATAGAACAGCTCTCATGTCTCTTAACGCTTTTCCCGGGACAACTCGAACTCTCACTTCCTGTAGTCAACGTCACTTCCCTATCCCTCCCGGAAGTCCCGCCCCCCAGCCAAAGTCATTGGCTAACACCCCGTAGCCGGCCGCTACATTATACATAGTTAAATGTTATGTTGAAGAGGTTCATTTAGCCTACTGACGTGTATTTATAAATGGTTGATTTATACAGGCTCGTAGGTAAAGTGTTGTACCTGACAACTCCTGATGGTACAATCCATAAAACACGTCACGCTAACATCACGTGACACCTCTGATGAAGGCTGCAGAAGCAAGGTAGCCAAAACTTGCCAGGTAGAACACTTTACCTTACTAGCCCATAGAAATCAACTATTTATAAATAGTTAAATGTTGTTACCCACATACGAAAAACAAGCAGCACTCTTTGAAACAGTATGTGGGCAAACTTTTATTTTGAAGTGTCTCGTTTGATCTGTCGTAGGATGTAAGGAAGCTACTTCCGGGTATGGCCAACGAGGTATTTGTCATTTGTTGGTATTTTACTGGGTAAAATGTTTGATCCACATGCTGTGCATGTTATTATTTTTGCGTTTGTAACCTGCTTTATTTATTCCAGTTTTCATGGTGAATTTGAAGGGAAAGTAAGCCTTCCAAAAAAACAGTTCAAGAAAGCCATTGTGTCCGTGCTATTTGGAGGGAGTTACACTTTCTAACCTAACTAATGCCTTGCATCGTCTATATTAGATATATAACAATGGGTGGGTGGCGGGTGGATGACGACTTTTGTGATGCGGTTTCGGGTGATATAATTGCCTATCCGCGCATCTCTAATATGTTGTATACATGTATACTTGTGTGTGTGTGTGTGTGTGTGTGTGTATATATATATATGTATATGTATGAATATGTGGGCAGCACGGTGGTAGAGGGGTAGTGCATCCGCCTCACAATACGAAAGTCCTGAGTAGTCCTGGGTTCAACCCCGGGCTCGGGATCTTTCTGTGTGGAGTTTGCATGATTTCCCCGTGAATGCGTGGGTTCCCTCCGGGTACTCCGGCTTCCTCCCACCTCCAAAGACATGCACCTGGGGATAGGTTGATTGGCAACACTAAATTGGCCCTAGTGTGTGAATGTGGGTGTGAATGTGATCTGTCTATCTGTGATTGCCCTGCGATGAGGTGACGACTTGTCCAGGGTGTACGCCGCCTTCCGCCCGAATGCAGCTGAGATAGGTTCCAGCGACCCCAAAATAGATGTATGTATGTATATATATATATATATATATACATATATATATATATATATATATATAAATGTATGTATGTATATATATATACATATATATATATATATATATATATATATATATATATATATATATATATATATTCACACTTTTCAAACTATTACCTTGTTTCACTTTCTAAAACAAAACTTTACACTGTAATACACATATTTAGGTATGTTTTCAATCAACAATTGTATTTATCATTATTCATTTTATTTTGCAACCCTGCTACCCTGAAAAAGAATCGAACTGTGACTTTCCCCACCAGGGTGCCGAGGACGGCGAGGACCCCATCCTATAGTTTTAGATATTGTTGTATTTAACAGGCGAGCATAAAGCAAGGAGGGCGCCTCATGTGAGCCCGGCTGACATACTTAGAAGACATTTAGCATATGCATGCATAAGTATTAAGATTTCTCACTCTACTGGGAAATGGGGTCATTGCTTCTTCAGCCTCCTGATTGGTGAAAAGACACATGGCAGCAGACAAATACATTTTATTATCTGCAGATATTAGGAAAATATATGCATTAAAAAAAACCAAAACAGACTTGCACGTGTTGATTTAGCAAGGGACATGCACAAATTGTTTTTTGTGTGCGCTTCTGTTCATGTTAGTCGTTTTTTTTTTTTTTTGTCTCTTCATTTGCATCTCATTGTTTTTGTGCGTCAGCATGTCATTTCCCATCTTCTTATCTTTGCCATCAATTACCCTTTATGGTGACTTTTCACACCAGTCCTCAAATGCCCCAGGTCTGTAAACACACACACAACCCCCCCCCCCCCCACACACACACACACTGTCATAACAATCCTGAGGCTCTTCTTTATCTGCTTTTTTCTTTCTGTCTATTCATCGTTCTTGTAACCTTTTTTTTCTGTTTTCAAATAAAGGAAAAAAAAATAATAATAATTTTTTTTATATATATGTATATATATATGTATGTGTATATATATATATATATATATGTATACATACATATATGTATATATGTATGTATATATATGTGTATACATGTATGTATATATATATGTATATCTATGTATGTATATATATATATATATATATATATATATATATATATATATATATATATATACTGTTTGTGAATGTTTTGCCGTCAGCGATGCATGTACTGTTTATGCAGGCATTAATTAATGCATGGCTGCACAGATGCCCTGTGACATTACATCCATGTTCTTACACACTAGTTGTTGAAAAAGTCAAGGGTTGCTCCTCTACAGAACGCTTCTCCTCGAGTTCTTTTTTTAAACATACACAACTTTCACAAAGGTTTATATTTTGGTCATGCACAGCTTACCCCCAAGGTAGTATATTAGGGCCTTTGCTGTTCGACATGTCATCAGCATGCAACTGTGAATTGTTCCTGTTTGCGGATGACTCGGCCCTGGTGGTATCCGGGAAGGATAAGTCTCAGGTGGAAAAAAAATATACTCAGTCCCGAACTCTGTATTATTTGCACCTGGCTCGCTGACAACAAGCTATCGAAACACATAGGTAAAACAGAATCCATCTTAATTGGGTCCCAAATCAACCTTAAGAAAGTCAATGACTTCACTATTAAAGTGGGTGACATTTTTATCACCAGGAACGATGAGGTCACCTACCTAGGTTCCATTCTAGGGGCTAATCTTTGCTGTGATAAAATGGCAACCAAGTTGTGACAGGTCTCCAGCCGTCATCGTATGGGTAGCAAGGACCATCGATGCAAGACGAATGGTAACAGGTTTGACTCTCGTTTATTATTTCAATGAACAAGTTTTCCTTCCAGTCGGTCGCGCCAATTTCTAGCGCGACCTCTCTTCCTGCTCGTCTCGGCGGCTGCGTCTTCCGCTGGGGCTCATTTCTCTCCTCGTCGCTCTCGTCGTCTTCGTCGTCGGTTGTTTCCTCTCCTACTTCTGCCACGATTGCTCCTCCTTCTCCCTTTTTATGCTAGAGCAGAAGATGCAGGGACGCACCTGACTAGGATTGATGCTCCGCTTCCTGGCCGCCATCTCGGGTAGGACCGCTGTCTGTCCTATCCTGCCGTCGGCTCGTCGGCTTTGTCTCTCCGCACAACCAATGCATGAGATTTCTCAATAGAATCTCCTCTCTGGTCAACAAAAGCACCATGAAGATTCTAGCGGGACCTCAACTCATTCAACCCTTTTTCGATTACGCATGCACCTCCTGGTACCCCAGCACCTCCAAAACCCTCAAATCTAGACTCCAAACATCCCAGAACAAGCTTACTTCTAGACCTCCACCCCAGATCACACCTCACTCCGACCCACTTCTCCAAAGTGGGCTGGTTCAGGGTGGAGGACAGAGTAAAACAACTTGCACTGAGCCCAGTCTATAAAATCCGCTACACCTCCCTGATACCGAAGTACATGTCAAACTACTTCCGTAACGTAAATGACCACCATAACCACAACACCAGGGGGAGCTCCACAAACCACGTTAAACCCAGATTCCGATCCAACAAAGGTCTTAACTCATTCTCTTTCTATGCCACATCAATGTGGAATGCACTCCCAACAGGTGTAAAAGAAAGTGCATCTCTATCCTCCTTCAAAACCGCGCTAAAAGAACACCTCCAGGCAACTACAACCCTAGACTAACACCCTCCCCCCTCCACATCTCATCTCCCTGGAGTGTAAATAATCAAATGTAAATAATCAAATGTACAGTATATATACTTGTTCTTATGCTTTCCGAGCTCACGATGTTCACTGCTTACTTCAAAGTAAGACCTACACTGTTTTAATGTCCATTTCTCAGATGATGCAATTGTTGATGACTGAAGTGCTGATATCAACCAAACCTACCCCACCCGGCCCCCACATCCCACCCCCCAGATTGTAAATAATATAAATAATTCAATGTACATACTCTGGTGATTAACTTGTGTGATGACTGTATTATGCAGATAGTATATATTTGTACCATGAATTGATTAACGTGAACCCCGACTTAAACAAGTATTCGGGTGTTACCATTTAGTGGTCAATATGCACTGTAATGTGCAATCTACTAATAAATGTTCCAATCAATCAATCAAATGCCAGGTTCTGGTCTTTGATTGTTCTATTAAAGGGTCCCTCTAATGCTGACCCCGTCGGCATTTACAGTACTGTTTATTTCCGGACTTTAAGGCTCACATTTTTTGTCAAAACTCAACAGTGCGCCTTATAACCCGGTGCGCCTAATGTAAGGAATAAGTTTGATCACGTTTACCCACCTCAAAGTTAATTTATTCGGTACATGGTGTAATGATAAGCGTGACCGGTAGATGGCAGTCAAACATAGGAGAGGAGTGTAGGCTGCACTGTGATGGCAATATGTCCCACGTTAACAACACCGACATTTTAAATGTTCCTTTGAAAATATAGAACATTACACACAGCGCTCAAAAATCTATCAAAATGTTTTAGTGCGACTTTAGTAAGCAATTAAGCCGCACCGCTTGATGGATTGTCGGTGCATTAAACAAACTAGTATTATTATGGTGTATGTATAAGGTAAGACATATTATCTGGCGTTTTCTATCCATCCATTTCCTACTGCTTGTCCCTTTTTGGGGTGGCAGGGGGTGCTGGAGCCTATCTCAGCGGCAATTCGGGCGGAAGGCGGCGTACACCCTGGACAAGTCGCCACCTCATCACAGGGCCAACACGGATAGACAGACAACATTTACACACTAGGGCCAATTTTAGTGTTGCCAATCAACCTATCCCCAGGTGCATGTCTTTGGAGGTGGGAGGAAGCCGGAGTACCCGGAGAGAACCCACGCAGTCACAGGGAGAACATGCAAACTCCACACAGAAAAATCGCGAGCCCGGAATTGAACTCAGGACCTTCGTATTGTGAGGCACATGCATCACCCCCTGTTCCACCTTGCTGCCCTATCTGGCGTTTTGTTTTGCAATATTATACAAAAGCAACTTCTCTTACCTTCTGGTACCTGCTGATCTGTATTTGGGATCTGCATAAGTCCCAAAGAACCACCATTAAATGTTCTGTAGACCACAAGGAAGTGTTTTCAATTTAGGGGAAAAAACAACAACACTTTTATACTGAAATAAATACACCTACAACTTATTGAATGAAAATATAGAAAAAAAATACCGGCAGCCGTAAAGTTTAATTCCATGAAGGAAAGAAGAAAGTGAATGAATATTTATAACTGAATATATTTATAACTGAATATATTTACAAATGCATTAACATTTGTTTTCTTTTGTATTATTTTTTGGTAGCATTTGGTCAAGTTGAAGTCAAAGTACCAATGATTATCACACACACATTGTATCACATCCCCTTGTTCTTCCTCTTGGGAGGTGAGGGGAGCAGTGAGCAGCAGCAGTTGCCACGCCCGGGAATCATTTTTAGTGCTTTAACCCCCAATTCTAACCCTTGATGCTGAGTGCCAAGCAGGGAGGTAACAGGTCCCATTTTTACGGTCTTTGGAATGACACGGCCGGGGTTTGAACTCACAACCTACTGATCTCAGGGCGGGCACTCTAACCACTAGGCCACCGAGTAGGCCTTACAGTATGAAGTAATGTAATAATGTACAGGATTCACATAGGAGAGCGGACCTTTATGGGAACTCCTTCTTGCTGCTTCTCAATATTCTCATAGAATATTGTCGTTTATATTTATTGTTTTGATGTGCAATTCATGAATATCATCCACCATCCTTCCCCCCCACGGTTGGACCGTAGTAGTATTTTTGACAACCTGGTAACATTTATGACAACCTTTTTCCGAAACACAATATGGAATGTGAGACATAGCACATAGCAGCAGGGGTCCCCAAACTTTTTGACTCGTGGGCCGCATTGGGTTAAAACAATTTGGCTGTGGGAATGGGCTGTATGTATATCCGATATATATATATATATATATATATATATATATATATATATATATATATATACAGTATATATATGTATATATATACATATATATATATATATGTATATATATACATATATATATATATATATATATATGTATATATATATATATATATATATATATATATATACATATATATATATATATATATATATATATATATATGTATATATATTAACATGCACACGCATACACAAGTCTCCAAAACGTTAACCACTATGTTGCTACAATATTATTGTTATATATATATATATATATATATATATATATATATATATATATGTATATATATATATATATATATATATATATATATATATATATATATATATATATACATACCGTATTTCCTTGGATTGCCGCAGGGCATATAGTATGCGCCTGCTTTGTATTACAAAATAATTTGCGTATGCTTAGTATTACCGACTGGTCAAACTCGTGAAGTCACGAGTGACACTTCCTCTGTCATCATTTTCAAAATGGTAATTTGAAATCGCATAAAGGGAAGAAGATTAAGAGCTATTCAGTAGGATTTAAGGTCCACGCTTACATCACACTCAAATTTTTACTGCATGCCTTTGGTAAGTGCCGGAGTGAGGAGAGGTTTTAAAATAATTAGCGCATGCTTACTTTTACTGCATGCCTTTGGTAAGCGCAGGAGTGAGAAGAGGTTTTAAATTAATTAGCGCCCCGGCGGCAATTCAAGGGAATACTTGTATATATATATATATATATATATGTATATATATATATATATATATATATATATATATATATATATATATATATTTGTCACGCACTAATTGACTGAAGGAGCGTGCACTTTTGACAATATGATTTGCCTGAGCGGCTAGAAGACACTGAGAGTAACAAGAATAAAATGGATTAGAAAGGAAAGATTAAAAAAAATAAAATAAAATAACTTTTGTTATTTTTTAATCCGCGGGCCGGATTTTGGACGCTGGCGTGCCGTAACCAGCCCACAGGCCGTAGTTTGGGGACCCCTGCATAACAGGATAATGCATACATTTAACATTTGTTTTCAAAACGATTACAAAAAAGTGGGACCCCAAAAACATACTGTGGGACCCCAATTTTATGACATGATGGCCACATTTTGAAAAACACTGCAAAGAAATAGTTGGTATTTTTATGTATTTTTCACTAAAGGCTATCTTGAATTCAGTTATTTTAATTCCTGCGGGATCGAATATGTCCCGCGGGCTCCCGGTTCGATGCCCGTGGCTGTATAGTAACAGATTGATGTCTGACAGCTGGGACACCGGCTTTCATCTGTCTCTGCCTGTCTGCAAACAAACATCTCTACTGTAACGTCGGCATCAAACGCCAAGTCAGTTCGACCCTCAATCTTCCGCTCCTACTTTATTGTCCTTCAACAAGGGCTGCACCTGTTTGTGTTTCCATTTTAACATTGCGTTGAGGAACTTGCTAAATAGGACGTCCGGGAAGATACTCGCCATCAATTTAAAGCTGGATGTAGCTCTGGGGGTCAACAGCATGAATCACGGCGGTTATTTTCAATTGTGTTGATGGCGTTTTGTGTTTTGTTTGCTCCTTATCGATCTTTTTTGGACCCCGTAGTGCAGCAACACAAACTGACTAAAAAGCGATTGTGTTTGCATGCTGAAGTTGTGCACAGCGTTTCGGAACACAAGGGCTGTGTGTGTTTTTGTTAGGGCTGCAAAGTTAATCGCGTTTTTAATCACGGCCGCTGCCGCAAATTGAATTATTGATGCTCGTCGGCGATGTTAACGTTTAAAAAGCGGGCTGGTGGAGAAGCCCTGTGAAGCGGCTGCCCCCTACGCCGAAGGCCATTGTGTGTGCGGGCACCAATCGGTGTGTGGGGAGGTTCAAAGCAGGTGAAGCTCTTTAATGTTCAAAATAAAGTAATGCGTTTCATATGGATGGGATGGAGTCAGATGTGTAGGGTTGCATTGCGGGTACAAAAAAGTCAGCAAAAATTAGGTAAAACGCGTAGAAACAAGAGGGAAACATTAATGAAAACAAAGGAAATAAGCATTAAAAGTACAGATGTCCGATGATATCGTATCGCCGATATTATCGGCCGATAAAAGCTTTAAAATGTAATATCGGAAATAATTGGTATCGGTTTCAAAAAGGAAAATGTATTTGTGACAGTCTCTCGCTGTCGTGCGGGTTCCATGGACCACCTAGGAAGAACATATTCGAGCAGGTTTGACTTTTGTTTATTTTTTTCAAATAAACCTCAGTCTTTCGTCGGGTCGCTTCTCAGCTCCTCCTCCACTGCTCGCTCTTCGGTCGCTATCAGCCGCCCCCGTCGTCATCTTCTGCGTCTTGCTCTCTGTTGCTTCCGCTCTTCATGCACTGCTGCAGGCTCTCCAACTCCTTCCGCCCCGTTCTCTCCTCCTTCTCCCCTTTTATACATTGAGAGGAGATACGTCAGTTGTGTCCAGGTGCGCGATCCACGCACCTGATCTCGCTTGCGGCGTCACTCCTGGCACGCCTCGCCGCCCGCTCGAGTTCTCTGCCTCCTCGCCGCCATCTCGGGCCGGACTCCAGCATGCCCTGCCGCTCTGTCCGACCGTCGGCTCCGCATCTCAACAGTATGACTTTTTAAAACGGCGCTGTGTACACGGGCGTAGGGAGAAGTACTGAGCACCACTAAACTGGCCCAGTCATATAATATCTACGGCTTATCACACACACAAGTGAATGCAAGGCATACTTGGTCAACATCCATACAGGTCACACTGAGGGTGGCCGTATAAACAACTTTAACACTATTGCGAACATGCGCCACACCAAACAAGCAAGACAAACACATTTCGGTAGAACAACTGCACCGTAACACAACATAAACACAGCAGAACAAATACCCAGAACCCCTTGCAGCACTAACTCTTCCGGGACGCTACAATATACACCCCTCGCTACCCCCAAAAACCCCGCCACCTCAACCTCCTAATGCTCTCTCAGGGAGAACATCAAATCAAATCAACTTTATTTATAAAGCACATTTCAAGTTTACCAAAGTGCTGTACAATGGGCAGGTTAAAAAATAATACGAGGACCGAGCAAACAACACAACACAAACAGAACATGATAAAAAATAAATAAATAAAACATAAAAACAGGTTCACAGCAGGTGTATGATGGGGCGCCATTGCAGGATGGATATCACTTAGTGTTAAAAGCCAAGGAATAAAAGTATGTTTTTAAGAGAGATTTAAAAACAGGAAGAGAGGAGGCTTGTCTAACACTCAGAGGTAGGTCGTTCCAGAACATGTCCCAAATTCCAAGCTGCTGTTTTGAGTCATGTTTAAAAAAAATAATGCACTTTGTGACTTCAATAATAAATATGGCAGTGCCATGTTGGCCTTTTTTTTTTCAATAACTTGACCCCGAAAGGGAATAAGCGGTAGAAAATGGATGGATGGATGGAGTTGATATATATTGAAAAACCTTGTTACATTGTTTAATGCATCCAGCGGGGCATCACAAAATTAGGCATGATAATGTGTTAATTCCACGACTGTATATATCGGTATCGGTTGATATTGGAATCGGTAATTAAGAGTTGGACAATATCGGATATCGGCAAAAAAAGCCATTATCGGACATCTCTAATTAAAAGAGTACGGAGCTGATGCAACCAGCTGCAACTTTTCTACATACATCTCCAAAAGTAAAACACAACCAAAAAATTTGCAATAAATGTTAAGTATTGCACCTAGCAAAGTACTCATCAATGTTCAGTGAGAGAATAACAAGAATGAGGAATTAGTATTTTGTTTTTAGAAAACTTATCACATTCTTACTCATGTGTTTAATTGTATAAAATTAAAAAAACATTTGGGGTCTGAACTTTTATTTGTATGTGAAGTACATGCACCTATTTTCTTCCAGGGAGATCTTTTATACAAGCACTTAGATCAGGGCTGTCAAACGGAAGGTTTTATCTGGCCCCCGGGCTGAGTTTGCTAAGTGGAAAAATTAACCTGTCACTATTGAATGAAAGAAACTGCTGTTCTAAATGTGTCGCAACAGCAATTATTTATTACTTTAGCAATTTTAATTTGATCTGGAAACATCCCTTCAATGAATGACACATTCCAAATGTGTCATTCATTCCAAAATCCTGACTTTGTGACACTTGGAAAAAAAATTTACTTTTTGAGATTTAGAAAAAAAATCCAGACTTTTTGACACTTAGAAAAAAATCCAGATTTTGTGACACTCAGACAAAAATCCTGACTTTTTGACACCTAGAAAAAAATCCAGGCTTTTTGTCACTTAGAGAAACATTCCAAATTTGGGACACTTAGACAAAATCCCAAATTTGGGACACTTGGAAAAAATCCATACTTTTTGATACTAGAAAAAATCCATACTTTTTGACACTAACAAAAAAATCCCGACTTTTTGACACTTGAAAAAAATCCAGATTTTGTGACACTTAGAAAAAATCTCAATTTTTTGACACTAAGAGAAAATCCCGAGTTTTTGACACAAAGAAAAAAATCCCAACTTTTTGACAATTGGAAAAAAACCCCGATTTTTTGAGACTAAGAAAAAATCCTGAATTTTTGACACTTAAAAAAAAATTCAGATTTTGTGACACTTGGAAAAGAATCCAGACTCTTTGAGACTAAAAAAAAAATCCTGACTTTTTGACACTTAGAAAACCTCCAGAGTTTTTGACACTTGGGAAAAAAATCCAGATTTTGTGACACTAAGAAAAAATGTTGACTTTTTGACATTTTGAAAAAAATCCAGACTTTTTGACACTTAGAAAAAAATCTTGATTTTGTGACACTTAGAAAAAATCCAGAGTTTTTGACACTAAGAAAAAATCCACTTTTTGACAAAGAGAAAAAATCCAGACTTTTTGACACTTACAAAAAAAATCCTGATTTTGTGACATTTAGAAAAAATTCACGATTTTTTGACATTTAGCAAAAATTCCGACTTTTTGACACTTAGAAAAAATCCCAATTTTTTGACACTTAGAAAAAATACCAACCTTTTGACACTTAGAAAAAATCTAGACTTTTTGACACTAAGAAAAAATCCAGACTTTTTGACACAGAAAAAAAATCCAGACTTTTTGAACCTTACAAAAAAAAATCCTGATTTTTTGACATTTAGAAAAAATTCACGATTTTTTGACATTTAGCAAAAATTCCGACTTTTTGACACTTGGAAAAAATCCCAATTTTTTGACACTTAGAAAAAATACCAACCTTTTGACACTTAGAAAAAATCTAGACTTTTTGACACTAAGAAAAAATCCATACTTTTTGACACTAACAAAAAAATCCCGACTTTTTGACACTTGAAAAAAATCCAGATTTTGTGACACTTAGAAAAAATCTAAATTTTTTGACACTAAGAGAAAATCCCGAGTTTTTGACACAAAGAAAAAAATCCCAACTTTTTGACAATTGGAAAAAAATCCCGATTTTTTGAGACTAAGAAAAAATCCTGAATTTTTGACACTTAAAAAAAAAATTCAGATTTTGTGACACTTGGAAAAAAATCCAGACTCTTTGAGACAAAAAAAAAAATCCTGACTTTTTGACAATTAGAAAACCTCCAGAGTTTTTGACACTTGGAAAAAAAATCCAGATTTTGTGACACTAAGAAAAAATGTTGACTTTTTGACATTTTGAAAAAAATCCAGACTTTTTGACACTTAGAAAAAAATCTTGATTTTGTGACACTTGGAAAAAATCCAGACTTTTTGACACTAAGAAAAAATCCCCTTTTTGACAAAGAGAAAAAATCCAGACTTTTTGACACTTACAAAAAAAATCCTGATTTTGTGACATTAAGAAAAAATCCCAATTTTTTGACACTTAGAAAAAATACCAACCTTTTGACACTTAGAAAAAATCTAGACTTTTTGACACTAAGAAAAAATCCAGACTTTTTGACACAGAAAAAAAATCCAGACTTTTTGAACCTTACAAAAAAAATCCCGATTCTGTGACACTTAGAAAAAAATCCTGATTTTGTGACACTTAGAAAAAATCCCGACTTTTTGACACTTAAAAAAATCCCAATTTTATGACAGAAAAAATCCAGACTTTTTGATACTGAGGAAAAAATCCAGACTTTTCGACACTGAGAAAAAATCCAGACTTTTTAAAACTGAGAAAAAAAATCCAGATTTTTTGACACTTAGAAAAAAATCCCGACTTTGTGACACTTATGAAAAATCTTGACTTTTTGACACTTATAAAAAAATCCCAACTTTTTGACACTTAAACAATCACGATTTTCTGACCTTTAGAAACAATCCAGACTTTTTGACACTTTGAAAAAAATTCTGACTTTTTGACACTGAGAAATAAATCCCGATTCTTTGACACTTCGAAAAAATCTCAATTTTTTGACACTTGAAAAAAAATCCTGACTTTTTGACACTGAGAAATAAATCCCGATTCTTTGACACTTGGAAAAAATCTAAATTTTTTGACACTTAAAAAAAAATCCAAACTTTTTGATACATTGAAAAAAATCCCGATTTGACCCTCGGAAAAAAATCTAGATTTTTTTGACGGTAAAAATTCAGACTTTTTCACACTAAGAAAAAAATCCAGACTTTTTGACACTTAGAAAAAAATCCAGACTTTTTGTCACTTAGAGAAACATTCCAAATTTGGGACACTTAGAAAAAAATCCCAAATTTTGACACTTAGAAAAACATTCCAAATTTGGGACACTCAGAAAAAATCCATACTTTTTGACACTAACAAAAAAATCCCGATTTTTTGACACTTGAAAAAAATCCAGATTTTGTGACACTTAGAAAAAATCTCAATTTTTTGACACTAAGAGAAAATCCCGAGTTTTTGACACAAAGAAAAAAAATCCCAATTTTTTGACGATTGGAAAAAAATCCCGATTTTTTGAGACTAAGAAAAAATCAAGAATTTTTGACACTTAAAAAAAAAATTCAGATTTTGTGACACTTGGAAAAAAAAAAATCCTGACTTTTTGACACTTAGAAAAACTCCAGAGTTTTTGACACTTGGAAAAAAAAATCCAGATTTTGTGACACTAAGAAAAAATGTTGACTTTTTGACATTTTCAAAAAAATCCAGACTTTTTGACACTTAGAAAAAAATCTTGATTTTGTGACACTTAGAAAAAATCCAGACTTTTTGACACTAAGAAAAAATCCACTTTTTGACAAAGAGAAAAAATCCAGACTTTTTGACACTTACAAAAAAAATCCTGATTTTTTGACATTTAGAAAAAAATCCCGACTTTTTGACACTTAGCAAAAATCCAGATTTTTTGACACTTAGAAAAAAATCCCAATTTTTTGACACTTAGAAAAAATACCAACCTTTTGACACTTAGAAAAAATCTAGACGTTTTGACACTAAGAATAAATCCAGATTTTTTGACACGGAAAAAAAATCCAGATTTTTTGAGATTTACAAAAAAAAATCCGATTCTGTGCCACTTAGAAAAAAATCCTGATTTTGTGACACTTTGAAAAAATCCTGACTTTTTGACACTTACAAAAAAATCCCAATATTGTGACATTTACAAAAAAATCCCAATTTTTTTGACACTTAGAAGAAATCCCGACTTTTTGACACTTAAAAAAATCCCAAATTTATGACAGAAAAAATCCAGACTTTTTGATACTGGGGAAAAAATCCAGACTTTTCGACACTGAGAAAAAATCCAGACTTTTTAAAATTGAGAAAAAAAATCTAGATTATTTGACATTTAGAAAAAAATCCCGATTTTGTGACACTTATAAAAAATATTGACTTTTTGATACTTGTAAAAAAAATCCCAACTTTTTGACATTTAAACAATCACAATTTTCTGACCTTTAGAAAAAATTCAGACTTTTTGACACAGAAATAAATCCCGATTTTTTGACACTTCAAAAAATCTCGATTTTTTGACACTTAAAAAAAAATCCAAACTTTTTGATACTTAGAAAAAATCCCGACTTTTGACACTCAGAAAAAAATCATATTTTTTTGAAACTAGGAAAAAAATAGAGATTTTTTTTTGGAAAGTAAAAATTCTGACTTTTTGACACTAAGAAAAAAATCCAGACTTTTTGACACTAAGAAAAAAATCCAGAATTTTTGTCCCTTAAAAAAGATCAAGACTTTTTGACAGAAAAATCTCGACTTTTTGATACTTATAAAAAATCCTGACTTTTTGACACTTAAAAAAAATCCCGACTTTTTGTGTCCCAGGGGACTCCTCAGAACACTGCTCCAAAAATTCCTATTTTTTGACACTGAGAAAAAAATCCAGATTTTTTTGAGACTGAGAAAAAATCCAGATTTTTTGACACTTAGAAAATATCCTGATTTTGCAACACTAAGAAAAAATCCAGACTTTTTGACAGGAGAAAATCCTGACTTTTTGTCACTTGGAAAAAATCCAGACTTTTAGACAGAAAAAAATCCGGACTTTTTGACATTTAAAAAAATCCTGAGTTTTTGACACTTAGAAGAAAAAAAACGACTTTTTGACGTTTAAAAAATCATGAATTTTTGACAGTAAAAAATCCTACATTTTTGACACTTACAAAAAATCCCGATTTTGCGACACTTACAAAAAAATCCCGATTTTGTGACACTTACAAAATATCCCGATTTTGTGACACTTACAAAAATTCCCGACTTTTTGACACTTACAAAATATCCCGATTTTGTGACACTTACAAAAATTCCCGACTTTTTGACACTTACAAAAAATCCCGATTTTTTTGACACTGACAAAAAATCCTGATTTTTTGACATTCAGCAAAAAATCCAGACTTTTTGACACTTACAAAAAAATCCAGATTGTGTGACACTTGGAAAAAATCCCGATTTTTTTTGACATTTGGAAAAAAATCCAATCGGTTTGACACTTACAAAAATCCAGATTGTTTGACACTTAGAAAAAAATCCTGGTTTTGTGACACTTTGAAAAAAATCACTGTTTGACACTTACAAGAAAAATTCCGATTTTGTGACACTTCAAAAAAAAATCCCGACTTTTTGACACTTCGAAAAAATCCAGACTTTTTGACACTTAGTAAAAATCCAGACTTTTTGACAGAAAAAATGGTTTGATAACTAAATCTGTGATGCTCTTTATAAATGTCATCTTCATGTCTACATAATCGTTTGATGTCTTATTTGGAAACTTTACGTGACATATGTTCAGTTCCTACGCTTCGCCGACTTTTAAGACGCAATTACAAGGTAGGCATGTGGAGCGATGACTGTTTGTTGTTCAGATGTACCGTGTGCTCCCCCCTCGGGTCTACTTTCTTGTGTTCTTTTCCACGTGTACTCAGTCTACAGTCTTCTGGTGTTTACAGTGTGTAGAATGAACAAGGGCGCTCGCAGGTGATATTGGAAGAACGCTTCTGTTCCATTTTCCTGTTTTTTTCCCCCAAGTCCCCCGTTTGTTTTTTCTCTCTGAGCTCGTGTTCACCTGGGCTTTGTTCACAGCTTGCTCCATCCAACACACAAGGCATGTCACTTTCATCAGCGAGACCTAAGCGGGTTTCGCACATCCACCTAGCACATGTGTGAATGATGTTTGCAGCCATAGTCATTGTGATAGTTGCTGGCTGGCATGGATCATATGGCTTGATGTCGATGAGAGGGGTTCACTTCAATTGTGTCCAGTGTCACCTCGCCGCCTGAATAATGCGCTGTCACTCAGGGACTATGTCAACACCTCCAGTGGTGTGATACTTGTCACTCTTTCAAACCCTGAGACGTTCATTCTATTTTATGGCAGTCCTAACTGACAGCTGAAATGACAATCCTTGTCCATCATTGTCCATGGTTTTTATACTCAAATTTTCCTCCCTGTTGGTTGACTACAGTACATCGTCGGACTACACTGCCTGACCCGCACAAAGCACTTTGGGTATACCTTTTACCATATATGGATAACACGCTGATGTCAATTGAACAGGCGTCAACCTGCAGTCCACACATATCTCTTATGTGTGACTGCCATTGATTTATAATCTCACGTATCATTACACCATGTACCAAATACATACAGTATGCTTCAAAGTCGGTAAGTACAACCAGAATTATTATGTACATAAGGCATACCGAGTTATAAGGCGCACTGTCGATGTTTGAGAAAATGAAAGGATTTTTAAGTGGGACTTTTTTTGACAATGGAAAAAATCCTGACTTTGTTACAGAAAAAATACCGACTTTTTGACACTGAGAAAAAAATCCAGGCTTTTTGACACTTACAAAAAAATCCAGATTTATCGACACTGAGAAAAAATCCAGACTTTTTGACAATGAGAAATAAATCATGATTTTTTTGACACTTAAAAGATAATCCCGCCATTTTAACGAAAAAAATCTAAAATTTTTGACACTTGGAAAAAAATGCCGACTTTTTGTGTCCCAGATCTCCCCCGGGGACTCTTCCCGGCCGGAACACTGCTCCAGAAATCTTGACTTTTTGACACAGAGAAAAAAATCCCGACTTTTTGACAGAAAAAATACAGACTTTTTGACACTTGGGAAGAATTCAGACTTTTCGATACTGAGAAAAAAAATACAGACTTTTCGACACTGAGAAAAAATCCCAACTTTTTGACACTGAGAAATAAATCCCGATTTTTTGACACTTAGAAAATAATCCCGCCTTTTTAACGAAAAAAATCTTGACTTTTTGACACTTAGAAAAAAATCAGGACTTTTTGACACTTAGAAAATAATCCCGCCTTTTTAACGAAAAAAATCTTGACTTTTTGACACTTAAAAAAAATCCAGACTTTTTGACACTTAGAAAAAAATCCTGACTTTTTGTGTCCCAGATCTCCCCCGGGGACTCCTCCTGGCCAGAACACTGCTCCAAAAATCCTGACTTTTTGACACTGAGAAAAAAATCCCGACTTTTTGACAGAAAAAATACAGACTTTTTGACACTTGGGAAGAATTCAGACTTTTCGACTTTGAGAAAAAAAATCCAGACTTTTCCACACTGAGAAAAAATCCGGATTTTTTGACACTTAGAAACAATCTAGACATTTTGACAGAAAAAATCCAGACTTTTTGACACTTGGAAAAAAATTCAGACTTTTCGACACCGAGAAAAAAAATCTAGACTTTTAGACACTGAGAAAAAATCCGGACTTTTTGACACTTAGAAACAATCCAGACTTTTTGACAGAAAAAATCCAGACATTTTGACACTTGAAAAAAATTCAGACTTTTCAACTCTGAGAAAAAAAAACCCAGACTTTGTGACACTTAAAAAAAATCTTGACTTTTTGACAAAAAAAAAAAATCCAGACATTTTGACACTTAGAAACAATCCAGACTTTTTGACACTTTGAAAAAATCTAGACTTTTCGACACTTAAAAAAAAAATCCTAACTTTTTGATAGTTAAAAAAAAAATCCTGACTTTGTGACACTTAGAAAAAATTGAGATTTTTTTGAAACTAAGAAAAAAAATCCAGATTTTTTTGACGATAAGAATTCTGACTTTTTGACACTAATAAAAAAATGCAGACTTTTTGTGCCTTAGAAAAAATCCAGACTTTTTGACACTTGGAAAAAAATTCAGACTTTTCGACACTGAGAAAAAATCCAGACTTTTTGACACTGAGAAATAAATCACGATTTTTTTGACACTTAAAAATGAATCCCGCCTTTTTAACGGAAAAAAATCACAACTTTTTGACACTTAGAAAAAAAATCCCGACTTTTTGTGTCCCAGGTCCCCCCGGGGACTCCTCCCAGTCGGAACACTGCTCCAAAAATCCCGACTTTTTGACACTGAGAAAAAAATCCCAACTTTTTGACAGAAAAAATCCAGACTTTTCGACACTGAGAAAAAATCCAGACTTTATGACACTGAGAAAAAAAAATCCGGATTTTTTGACACTTATAAAAAAATCCCGACATTGTGACACATATAAAAAATCTTGAGTCTTTGACAAAAAAAAAATCCAGACTTTGTGATACTTAGAAACAATCCAGACTTTTTGACACTTTGAAAAAATCCAAGACTTTTCAACACGTAGAAAAAATCCAGACTTTTTGACACTGAGAAATAAATCCAGATTTTTTGACACTTAGAAAAAATCTGAACTTTTTGACACTTAAAAAAAAAATCCTAACTTTTTGATACTTAAAAAAAATCCTGACTTTGTGACACTTAGAAAAAAATCTAGATTTTTTTTAAATTAACAAAATAAATCCTGATTTTTTGACAGTAAAAATTCAGACTTTTTGACACTAAGAAAAAAATCCAGAGTTTTTGTGCGTTAGAAAAAATCCAGACTTTTTGACAGAAAAAAATCCTGAGTTTTGGTGGCTTTTTCTCTTTTTTTGGTATTTTCCTGTAGATGCAAGGAAATACTGCTACAGGAAAATACCAAAAAAAGAGAACATTATTTTAGCATTCAATAGTATTTCAGTTGTTTTTATCCTTCTTCGTGGGGACATTGTCGATTGTCATGTTATGTTCGGATGTACATTGTGGACGCCATCTTTGCTCCACAGTAAGTCTTTGCTATCGTCCAGCATTCGGTTTTTGTTTACTTTGTAGCCGGTTCAGTTTTAGTTTTGTTCTGCATAGCCTTCCCCTAAGCTTCAATGCATTTTCTTCGGGGCACTTAAGTCAGAGTTAGTTTGTGACGAACCCCAAGATGCAGAGAAGGAGGCAGGCATTTTGCAGGTAAACATGATATAACCTTTAAATATTAAAACAAGAACAAACCAAAGTGGTACAAAAAAAAGCACACACAAGGTGGATAACAAACTAAGAGAGCTAGCATGGGAGCTAGAAAACAAAAAGGAACTTTGCACGAAAGCTAGCAAAAAACAAAAACGGGGCCAAGCGTGGAAGCTAGCGGGTAGCGAACAGGAAAACAGAAGTCGTGACTTGTAGAATGAAAACAAAACGGAATTAGGGAACAAAAGACAGTAAGCTACAAACATCAAAAGAATATAGGTTACCGCTACACTGCAATGACACGACAAGACGGGCGCGACAATACGGAAGTGACATCGACATGACATGAATCCAGCACTGACTAGAGGAACAAAGCAGGTAAAATAGGAGTGAGCTGATTGACAACAGGTGTGTCCTGGTGCCAATCAGCCGCAGCTGAGGGGAAACCGTGCACAGGGAAAAAAAACAGGAAACAGACTAAATAAGAGCGCTGACAGGAACTAAAAACAGGAAATACTAAACACACACAGAGAAAAAACTAAAACACAAACAAACTCTCAGTGGCAAGCCTGACAACTTACCTTTTGTTTATTTTTGGTTTAAGCATTAGATACCTTTTTACCTGCACACCGCCTCCCGCTGTTTTTGACATCGATAGTGTAATTAGCTACCGGCCGCCACCTACTGATACGGAAGAGTATTACACGGTTACTCTGCCGAGGTCTAGACAGCACCGACACTCAACAACAACACTATAATTACTGGTTTGCAAAAAATATTTTTGACCCCAAATAGGTGAAATTAGATCATCTCCCACGGCACACCAGACTCTAGGACACTGATGTAGACCACAGGGACATGTTTTAAATGTCGAAAAAAATAATATGACCCCTTTAAAGGATTTCGCCTGAGACTACTGGTTCTTTGACAAGATCTATGTATCTGTCTTTTCCGGCTTCTCCGGGTCCATCCCGTAGGGACAGCAGTCTTTGAAAGGAATCCCAGGCCGCTACTTGGGGACACCGAAGCGTTCTGAGGCCATTTGGAGGAATAATCCCTCCAGTGTGTCCCAGGTCTAGCCTGGGGACTCCTCCAGGCCGGAACACCGCTCGGACTAAAGTGGCTCTTCTCAAAGCGATGACTCATTCTTTTAGGGAGAGTCCAGCTACCCGACATAAAACTCATTTCAGCTGTCATCTTGCTCTTTTGTCCCCTTACCCAAAGCTCATGACCATAGGTTAGGGGAGAAAGGTAGATAAATCAGTAAATCAAGAGCTTTACTTTCTGCCTCAGCTCTCAGTTCACCATGACGGTCCAGTACAGTGGCCTCATTACTGGAGACGAGTCATTCTTTGTTTTTGGCGAAACTGGTCACCAGGGGTTAGTGTGTCGGCCTCACAGTCTGGAGATATAGGTTTAGATCCGTGTTTGAATATTTACTTGTATAGTTGTCCTGTTCTCCTCATGCATGTGTTCCAAAGACATCCCAAAAACACCGACTCGAAATGTTCCACAAGGTGTGAATATGTAAGCGAGTGGTCAACTGACCAGTCCTGGGTGTACCCATATGACAAAGTCGCCAGGCGTGCAGAGTTGACGAAGGTTTAATGGTTTTCTTGACAAGATCATCAGACAAACGTCTCCCAGGACTTTTTAGTCTCTCCAAAATTCCCCACCCTGCTGTTCCCGACCTCTACTTTTAAAGACAACAGGTGATTAGACAACTCGTACCACCTGGGAAATCTAATCAGCTGTGTCTCGCCGTTGAAACTGCCATGGTGCTCTGTCCTCAGCACCATGGACAGAGGCGGTGACCTCCGCTCCTGCAGGCAGCGCTGACCACACCTCCCTCCACAGACGGTTTGCACCGGTGCGCCTTTTGTATAAAAATGGACCTGAATAGACCCACTCATCGGCAGCGCGCCTTATAATCCGGTGCGCCCTATGGTCCGGGAAATAACTCAAAAGGAATTAAGTTTGAGAAACAAATAGGAAAACTACAGCTTTATGTATTCGTTGAATCATTCAGTCTTCTGTGATCGAGCCCCGTGCCTCCACTTCCCTTTGGACTTTCGACTGCCTCCCTCGATCTTCGACCCCCTGCTTGGACACGGACCTCGTTGCTTCTCTCCAGCCCCCGACCGCATGCTTGCCCAGGGACTGCCTTCCCGCCTTGCCCCCTTTGGTCTGACGAAGGATTCATCCAACACTTACATACAACAAAATCTGGTAACGTTCACATTGTTAACTCCACAAATCGTTTTTTACCAAACACATAGAATAGCATACACACCCCACACATTCATCAAAGGGTTCAATAAGCGCTGTTGAACTGATTCTTGCTTGGGTTTGTCACCATCCCCTGCCGTACGTAGTTAAAGTGCAGTTAAGTTTATTTGTTTCAGCACAACATGGCTGTATGTAAATGTATTTTTTGCCTGAATAGACCCACTCATCGGCAGTGCGCCTTATAATCCGGTGCGCCCTATGGTCCGGGAAATAACTCAGAAGAAATTAAGTTTGAGAAGCAAATAGGAAAACCACAGCTTTATGTATTTGTTGAATCATTCAGTCTTCTGTGATCGAGCCCCGTGCCTCCACTTCCCTTTGGACTTTCGACTGCCTCCCTCGATCCTCGACCCCCTGCTTGGACACGGACCTCGTTGCTTCTCTCCAGGCCCCGACCGCTTGCTTGCCCAGGGACTGCCTTCTCGCCTTGCCCCCTTTGGTCTGACGAAGGATTCATCCAACACTCACATACAACAAAATCTGGTAACATTCACATTGTTAACTCCACAAATCGTTTTTTACCAAACACTTACAGTAGCATACACACCCCACACACTCATCAAAGGGTTCAGTAAGCGCTGTTGAACTGATTCTTGCTTGGGTTCGTCACCATCCCCTGCCGTACGTAGTTAAATTGCAGTTAAGTTTATTTATTTCAGCACAACATGGCTGTATGTAAATGTATTTTTTGCCTGAATAGACCCACTCATCGGCAGTGCGCCTTATAATCCGGGGCGCCCTATGGTCCGGGAAATAACTCAGATGAAATTAAGTTTGAGAAACAAATAGGAAAACTACAGCTTTATGTATTCGTTGAATCATTCAGTCTTCTGTGATCGAGCCCCGTGCCTCCACTTCCTTTTGGACTTTCGACTGCCTCCCTCGATCTTTGACCCCCAGCTTGGACACGGATCTCGTTGCTTCTCTCCAGCCCCGGACCGCTTGCTGGCCCAGGGACTGCCTTCTCGCCTTGCCCCCTTTGGTCTGACGAAGGATTCATCCAACACTCACATACAACAAAATCTGGTAACATTCACATTGTTAACTCCACAAATCGTTTTTTACCAAACACTTAGAGTAGCATACACACCCCACACACTCATCAAAGGGTTCAGTAAGCGCTGTTGAACTGATTCTTGCTTGGGTTCGTCACCATCCCCTGCCGTACGTTGCAATTTGCAGTTTTAAAGTGCAGTTAAGTTTATTTATTTCAGCACGACATGGCTGCATGTAACTGTATTTTTTGCCTGAATAGACCCACTCATCGGCAGTGCGCCTTATAATCCGGTGCGCCCTATGGTCCAGGAAATAACTCGGAAGAAGTTAAGTTTGAGAAACAAATAGGAAAACTACAGCTTTATGTATTTGTTGAATCATTCAGTCTTCTGTGATCGAGCCCCGTGCATCGACTTCCCTTTGGACTTTCGACTGCCTCCCTCGATCCTCGACCCCCTGCTTGGACACGGACCTCGTTGCTTCTCTCCAGCCCCCGACCGCTTGCTTGCCCAGGGACTGCCTTCTCGCCTTGCCCCCTTTGGTCTGACCAAGGATTCATCCAACACTCATACAACAAAATCTGGTAACATTCACATTTGTTAACTCCACAAATCGTTTTTTACCAAACACTTAGAGTAGCATACACACCCCACACACTCATCAAAGGGTTCAATAAGCGCTGTTGAACTGATTTTTGCTTGGGTTCGTCACCATCCCCTGCCGTACGTAGTTAAAGTGCAGTTAAGTTTATTTGTTTCAGCACAACATGGCTGTATGTAAATGTATTTTTTGCCTGAATAGACCCACTCATCGGCAGTGCGCCTTATAATCCGGTGCGCCCTATGGTCCGGGGAAATAACTCAGATGAAATTAAGTTTGAGAAACAAATAGGAAAACTACAGCTTTATGTATTTGTTGAATCATTCAGAACCACACCTTTTTCTTTTCTTCCCTTGAAACGAAAACTACTAAAGGACTAGCCACCGGGTACATGGTCATCTAAGCGAACCGGTAGTATGTTTTATTGTGAAATGTTTTCATACTAAAACATAACCCGACAATGCAGATGCTGTTCTTTGTCCCAAAAGTCAGTTTTCATCTGCCATGATTGTATGCTGCTTTCAAGAAAGATGCCCTTTGTTCCAAACGCTGATTGGGCCCATTTGCTCGCATTTCCTGTAATTGTCGACTGGTCCCACGAGGTCTCCGGCGTTCGCGAGAGCTCTGACATCTTTCAGGGATGAGTTCCGAACTTCAAAGCCGGGACTAAATTAGGCTGCTTGTATGTCGCTGGCTCAAAATGACATGTTTTTAACGGCGCCACTGGCTGTCATGTATAGTTCAAAAAGACATCAGACGGCACTCATTTGGAATATTTCAATGGAAAATGACTGCAATTCAACAGATAATCCTGGACGATAAAGGAAATGAAAAAAAGAAATGTCCTTATGAATTTGCGATTAATTGAACACGATTTCAATTATGCAATTATGGAGACAGACACAATTATGTTTATTGCTGTCAAACAATTATTCTTTAATTCCATTAGTCACAGGGTTGCCGTGGAAACATGTTGATTAATCACGATGAAAAGTAATTTTTAATTTATATTACTCATGTTTCATTTTGCCTTTTCACATTTAAAAATGTTTTGTGCTTTGACATCCTGACAACCAAATTGCATTTACTGTATTTTCCTAGACTGTAAGGCACACGTAAAATCCTTAAAATCTTCCTGATGTGAGATCTGAACCGAGGATGTCGTTGCGGCTTGTGCAGCCCTTTGAGACACTTGTGATTTAAGGCTATAGAAATAAACATTGATTGATTGATCCATCCATCCATCCATCCATCTTCTTCCGCTTATCCGAGGTTGGGTCGCGGGGGCAGCAGCCTAAGCAGGGAAACCCAGACTTCCCTCTCCCCAGCCACTTCGTCTAGCTCTTCCCGGGGGATCCCGAGGCGTTCCCAGGCCAGCCGGGAGACATAGTCTTCCCAACGTGTCCTGGGTCTTCCCTTGGCCTCCTACCGGTTGGACGTGCCCTAAACACCTCCCTAGGGAGGCGTTCGGGTGGCATCCTGACCAGATGCCCGAACCACCTCGTCTGGCTCCTTTCGATGTGGAGGAGCAGCGGCTTTACATTGAGTTCCTCCCGGATGGCAGAGCTTCTCACCCTATCTCTAAGGGAGAGCCCCGCCACACGGCGAAGGAAACTCATTTCGGCCGCTTGTACCCGTGATCTTATCCTTTCGGTCATGATCCAAAGCTCATGACCATAGGTGAGGATGGGAACGTAGATCGACCGGTAAATTGAGAGCTTTGCCTTCCGGCTCAGCTCCTTCTTCACCACAACGGATCGGTACAACGTCCGCATTACTGAAGACGCTGCACCGATCCGCCTGTCGATCTCACGATCCACTCTTCCCTCACTCGTGAAAAAGACTCCTAGGTACTTGAACTCCTCCACTTGGGGCAGGGTCTCCTCCCCAACCCGGAGATGGCATTCCACCCTTTTCCGGGCGAGAACCATGGACTTGGAGGTGCTGATTCTCATTCCGGTCGCTTCACACTCGGCTGCGAACCGATCCAGCGAGAGCTGAAGATCCCGGTCAGATGAAGCCATCAGGACCACATCATCTGCAAAAAGCAGAGACCTAATCCCGCGGTCACCTAACCGGAACCCCTCAACGCCTTGACTGCGCCTAGAAATTCTGTCCATAAAAGTTATGAACAGAATCGGTGACAAAGGACAGCCTTGGCGGAGTCCAACGCTCACTGGAAACGTGTCAGACTTACTGCCGGCAATGCGGACCAAGCTCTGGCACTGATCATACAGGGAGCGGACCGCCACAATAAGACAGTCCGATACCCCATACTCTCTGAGCACTCCCCACAGGACTTCCCGAGGGACACGGTCGAATGCCTTCTCCAAGTCCACAAAGCACATGTAGACTGATTGATTGATGATTGATTTTGTTCCCCTCAAAACTTGGAATAATTCTGGTTTTGCTTACAGACTTACTTGAAGCTATTTTATTTTGTACAATGATAAGCGTGACCGGTAGATGGCAGTCACACATAAGAGATATGTGTAGACTGCAATATGACTCATGTAAACAACACCAACATTTTATCTGTTCCATTGAAAAAATAGAACATTACACACGGCGCTCAAAAATCTATCAAAATGTTTTAGTACGATTTTGGTAAGCTATGAAGCCGAAACGCTTAAGGGATTGTACTATGCTTCAACGTACAAGTTTTATTATGGTGTGTGTATAAGGTAATACATATTATCTGGTGTTTTGTTTCGCAATATTTTGCAAAAGCATTTTTTATTACCTTCTGGTACCTGCTGATCTGTATTTGGGATTCTGCATAAATCCTGAAAAATTGCACGCGTCCGCCTTTGTAGTCCGTGGCGACAACATAGTCGATAAGCTTCTTTTTTTTCTCTCTCTTCTTGTTTTGGGACATTCATCCTCCACTGTTGCCATTTCTTACATAAAGTAGTGTAAAATTCTTACTTATATCTGTCAGTAAACCTGCCATGAAAGTGCTAAAACATACCGGCGTAGTGAGTTTATATTATTCACCCAAGTAACTTTGGTTATTAGAGAGTTCCGGTCAATCGTTTTTTCACGGGACACATTTATTTTTGTTTCACAATAGTATGCAAAAGCAACTTTTCTTATCTTCTGGTACCTGCTGATCTGTATTTGGGGATCTGCATAATCTGATTTTAAAGATGCATTGCTTGACAGCACTAATATTTTTCACAATCATTAATTACAATACAAAAAAAATATTTGTTCGGTCTGAAAAAGATGATAGGACACTTTTATGTTAAAATACTGAACAGATGTTTACCGTATCCCAATAAACCGCTGTTCAGTATTTTAAAATAAAAATCTTTGATTGTGAGGCATTAAGAGGCACAAAATGCAACGGGTCCATCAGACCCACAAAAAGCTGGCTGAGTAACAACATTATGAGCGTTGCACGGAATATTTCTCTTCCAGTTTCTGCATCCACGGGAATTCTTCTTTTGTGTTTCTGCACCTGCGGTTCCCACACAAGGTTGCAACATTGTTTGTCAACACTGTCTGCTCTCATTTTCTCGCACATTCGACCCTCTGATGTTCTGTGTACCTACAGTCTGTCCTCCTCCTGTCTAGGCCTGTTTTGTGTGTGTGAGTGGTACACAGAACATCACTTTCCACACTTCAATTCGCCCCGGGTCCCGAGGACCCGGACATCTTGCATGTAATAGAAATGTGTATGGTGTGTGGTCTTTAAATATGTATGTTCTTTACAGAAAATAAGCCAGTCAGTGAGTCTCAGTTTGAAAACTTTATTAATTGTATAATTTTTATTTTAATAAAAAAATTAAAACGAGTCCCACAAAACCCGAAGACCTCACAACAGTCCTGTTGTTAAAACAAGACTCATGTAAGATCTGCGTTTAAATGCCATTTTGAAAACATTTTTTAATATCAAAACACATTTACAGTGCATTTCATCGAGGTTTGTATTTGAATGGTTCCGCATCGCTGCTCCGTGCTTCTTGTTAATTGCTTTTCTTTTGAAGTTGTCAGGCTTGCCTCTGACAGTTTGATTATGTTTTAGTTTTTTCCTCTGCATTTGTCTTTGTTTCCTCTGTGTAGTGTTTCCTGTCAGCGCTCTTATTTTGTTGGTCTCCTGTCATTCTCCCTGAGTGCTGTGCTCCCCCTCAGCTGTGGCTGATTGGCACCTGGCCACACCTGGTGTCAATCAGTCCGCTCCTATTTAGACCTGTCTTCCCATCCAGTCACTGCTTGATTATTGTATTGCATGTCGCTTCTGTACTGTCTTTGATTGATTGATTGATACTTTTATTAGTAGATTGCACAGTTCAGTACATATTCCGTACAATTGACCACTAAATGGTAACACCCAAATACGTTTTTCAACTTGTTTAAGTCGGGGTCCACGTTAATCAATTCATGGTCTCTCCTGACGTGTCGTTGCAGCGTAGCGGTAAGCTATATTTGGTTGCTCTGTGTAGCTTACTGTTTTTTGTTCCCTGCTTCCAATTTTTGTTTGTTTATAGCCTAGTTTGTTATCCGCCCACGTGCATGCTTTTTGTTTGTACCCTTTGTTTGGTTTTGTACTAGTATTTTATATTAAATCCATGTTTCCTTATTCAACGCCTGCCTCCGTCTCTGCATCTTGGGGTTCGTCACCAACCAACTGTGACAGAAGTGAGCGCTGCAAACCTCCCTAGGCTGTAAAAATACCTAAAGTGGCATTATTAGCTCCTCCACTAAATTGCTGGAAGTGACTAATACTGCATGTGTTGGTATTATACGCTTGCACCTCCTGGTACCCCCAGCACCTCCAAAACCCCTCAAATCTAGACTCCAAACATCCCAGAATAAGCTAGTCCGGTTACTTTTAGACCTCCACCCCAGATCACACCTCAATCCAACCCATTTCTCCAAAGTGGGCTGGCTCAGGGTGAAAGACTGAGTCAAACAACTTGCACTGAGCCTAGTCTATAAAATCCGCTACACCTCCCTGATACCGAAGTACATGTCAAACTACTTCCATTACCACAACACCAGGGGGAGCTCCACAAACCACGTTAAACCCAGATTCCGATCTGACAAAGGTCTTAACTCATTCTCTTTCTATGCCACATCAATGTGGAATGCACTCCCAACAGGTATAAAAGTAAGTGCATCTCTATCCTCCTTCAAAACCGCTCTAAAACAACACCTCCAGGCAACTTCAACACTTTACTAATACCCTCCTCCATTCACATCCCATCTCCCCGGATTATAAACAACTCAAATGTACTTCTAATGTATATACTTGTTCTTGTTCTTATGCTATCTGAACTCACTATGTTCTCTGCTGGCTGTACATATCCTACTAAATAATACCTACACTGTTTCAATGTCCACATTTCTCTGTTGATGCAATTGTTGATGACTGAAGTACTGATATCAACCAAAGCTCCTCATTCGGGTGTTACCATTTAGTGGTCAATTGTACGGAATATGTACTGAACTGTGCCATCTACTAATAAAAGTATCAATCAATCAATCAATCATATATTTTTGGGAAAAGTGCAATTATTTAAATGGAGTCTTCCATTTAAGAGGGTTGTACGTTAAGTTGTTTTTATAGCATTATATTGTTACAAATACTATCCTGAGAGTCTTAGCTTCCTTGCTTAGGCTGCTGCCCCCGCGACCTGAACTCGGATAAGCGGAAGAATATGGATGGATGGACTTTACTATGTACTTGGTCCTCTTATCAATACCACCTGTACATTTGAGGATGGAGCTGTGATGTTTTCATACATGATGCTACCCCGATTTCACACACTTGCAGGTCAGGTACGTTCATTGCCGCGCAATGTCCACAGCGATAAATTCCAGGTGCGAGTAAGTGGTTTTAGATGGCTGTATCGCGACCGCCAGTTTGCCCAGTGAGCTGCCGTAATGGTTTCCTGTCAGTGTGTACACACTGTACGCATGTGCGGCTACACCGTAAATGTGTCTTCCATCACGCCTCCGACAGGAAGGACAAAGCCAGCCATTAGACAACAGTGAAAGCTAATTGACCTGCAACCAGACACCCGTGCTGACACACACACACACCAACACTGGTTTCTATGCACGAGCTGCACTGATGCTCCTGATGTGCAGCATTAGAGGTGTTAGGTGGCCTTTGAAGCTGTTTTACAGTCACTAACTGTCCCCCTGGCCAAAGCTGCATTCTCCTCACAGCGTTTCTTAAACCTCCAGCACTTGTGGCAGCATTGGAAATGTCCAACAGAAGACGTCTGGAGCTAAAGTCACGGGGAGGTTTCTTAAGCGGCGAAAATCACGACTTAAAGGCCTACTGAAATGAGATTTTCTTTTTTAAACGGGGATAGCAGGTCCATTCTAAGTGTCATTCGCGATATTGCCATATTTTCGCTGAAAGGATTTAGTAGAGAACGTCGACGATAAAGTTCGCAACTTTTGGTCGCTAATAAAAAAGCCTTGCCTTTACCAGAAGTAGCAGACGATGTGCGCGTGACATCACGGGCTGTGGAGCTCCTCACATCCTTACATTGTTTACAATCATGGCCACCAGCAGCTAGAGCGATTCGGACGTAAAAAACCTTCAATTTCCCCATTAAATTGAGCTAGGATGAAAGATTCGTGGATGAGGATAGTGAGAGTGAAGGACTAGGACAGGGGTAGGGAACCTATGGCTCTAGGGCCAGATGTGGCTCTTTTGATGACTGCACCTGGATCTCAGATAAATCTTAGCTGATATTGCTTAACACGATAAGTAATGAATAATTCAGCTGGTAATCACAGTGTCAAAAATAGCGTTAAAAATACAAACCATTCTCATGCATTTTCATCCATCTATCCGGTTTCTACCGCACCTGTTAAAGAAGTCGCATTAATGGTAAGAAGTATTAGATTTATTTTTGGTTAGCCTCAGAATAATAATGTTATTAAAAAGAATAAGAGACATATTATACTCTAAAAATGTTGATCTTTCTTAAAATGCATGCATGTAGTTGTATTCAGTGTTTAAAAAAATATATATATATACATATATATATATTTATGGCTCTCACGGAAGGCTTCACGGTGGCAGAGGGGTTAGTGCGTCTGCCTCACAATACGAAGTTCCTGCAGTCCTGGGTTCAAATCCAGGCTCGGGATCTTTCTGTGTGGAGTTTGCATGTTCTCCCCGTGAATGCGTGGGTTCCCTCCGGGTACTCCGGCTTCTTCCCACTTCCAAAGACATGCACCTGGGGATAGGTTGATTGGCAACACTAAATTGGCCCTAGTGTGTGAATGTGAGTGTGAATGTTGTCTGTCTATCTGTGTTGGCCCTGCGATGAGGTGGCGACTTGTCCAGGGTGTACCCTGCCTTCCGCCCGATTGTAGCTGAGATAGGCGCCAGCGCCCCCCGCGACCCCGAAAGGGAATAAGCGGTAGAAAATGGATGGATGGATGGGCTCTCACGGAAATGCTTTTATAAATATTTGGCTTGTATGGCTCTCTCAGCCAAAAAGGTTCCCGACCCCTGGACTAGGAAAAAAAAAAAAGGCGAGGACAGTGGGAGCAATTCAGATGTTATTAGACACATTTACTAGGATAATTCTGAAAAAACCCCTTATGTGCTTATTGTGTTACTAGTGTTTTAGTATGGTACCTGAAAGTCGGAGGGGTGTGGCCAGTGTCTGCGGTGGGAGGAGGTAATAGTCCGCAGCACCTGCAGGAGGACGCAAGCTCCGCTCATAACTACGGTAAGAGCCGACTTATTACCACCATTTTCTCACCATGTGGTCGGGAACCATGTTCGCTTGACCGCTCCGTTCCATGGTAAAGCTTCACCTTAGGAATTTAAAACAAGGAAACACCGGCTGTGTTTGTGTTGCTAAAGGCAGCTGCAATACACCGCTTTCCACCTACGTCTTTCTTTTTTGACGTCTCCATTATTAATTGAACAAATTAATTGAACACATTTTCCATTATTAATTGAACAAATTGCAAAAGATTCAGCAACACAGATGTCCAGAATACTGTGTAATTATGCGATTAAAGCAGACTACTTATACCTTGGATCGGGCTGGAAAAAAATGTCCGTTACAACCCGAGTCGTCAAACACACGTGTCATCATTCCGCGACACATTCAACAGGATACTTCGCGGGAAATTTAAAATTGCAATTTAGTAAACTAAAAAGGCCGTATTGGCATGTGTTGCAATGTTAATATTTCATCATTGATATATAAACTATCAGACTGCTTGGTCGGTAGTAGTGGGTTTCAGTAGGCCTTTTAAGTGGTGTGGCTGCATTTCAATCCCGCATATCGTCTGCCCTGACACGCCCCTGCTCGCTGTGGCCGCATCGCAATCTGCAATCAACACACCTGGGATTAATGACGTTAAGCAATATAAAGACCAGCGGACCTGAAGATCCTTTGCCGGAACGTAGTTCACTCCCGTAGTCATCATTATCATCAGCGGTCACTCGAAGCGAGTATGACGATCCCCCTGGTAGTAGGGAGGTATCCCTTTATGGAGGATGCCTGTGTGTGACTTTGTTTAACGTGGAGAGACTGGTGCAGAGACAGTCACCACACGATCCTTGACAGATCCGGGTCAGGGTCCGGTGGCATGGAGTCCAAGACGACTTTGGACCCTTTTCTGCTGCAGCCTTCATCCGCCATCTCAGCCGTTGTGACGCTCCATAGGATTAGCAATCATCCTCCACCTGTTCCACCGTTGAGGTCTTGGGTTGTTATTTCCCCATAACTGGGCCCACATGGATGTGGGGGCGCCTTCTCCCGCCATCGCAGCTATTTTGGATAGTTCTTACAGCTACCGTCTTCCGCCGTTGAAGTCTTCATCGTATCCCTGGCTAGGGGGCAGTCAGGTACTAGGCCTTTGCCAAGGGCCACCTGGGGTAACAGTAGTAGAGGGGTTAACCTCCTAGTGCCCCAAGACCCCTTAGGGGACCCTTTTCTGCTGCAGCCTTCATCCGCCATCCCAGCCCTTGTGACGCTCCATAGGGTTAGCAATCATCCTCAACCTGTTCCACTGTTGAGTTCTTCGGTTGTTATTTCCCCATAACTGGACCCACATGGATGTGGGAACGCCTTCTTCCGCCATCGCAGCTATTTTGGATAGTTCTTACAGCTACCGTCTTCCGCCGTAGAGGTCTTCACCGTATCCTTGGCTAAGGGGCAGTGAGGTACTAGGCCTTTGCCAAGGGCCACCTGGGGTAACAGTAGTAGAGGGGTTAACCTCTTAGTGCCCCAAGACTCCTTAGGGGAGCCTTTTCTGCTGCAGCCTTCAGCCGCCATCCCAGCCCTTGTGACGCTCCATAGGGTTAGCAATCATCTTCCGCCTGTTCCACCGTTGAGGTCTAGGGTTTTTATTCCCCATAACTGGGCCCACATGGATGTGGGGGCGCCTTCTTCCGTGATCATAGCCGTTGTGGATAGTTCTTACATCTACCGTCTTCCACCTGCTGCCCTTTTGAAGTCTTTACCGTATCCCTGGCTAGTGGGCAGTCAGATACTAGGCCCTTGCCAAGGGCCACCTGGGGTAACAGTAGTAGAGGGGTTAACCTTCTAGTGCCCCAAAACCCCTTAGGGGAGCCTTTTCTGCTGCAGCCTTCATCCGCCATCCCAGCCCTTGTGACGCTCCATAGGGTTAGCAATCATCTTCCGCCTGTTCCACCGTTGAGGTCTTGGGTTATTATTCCCCATAACTGGGCCCACATGGATGTGGGGGCGTCTTCTTCCTTCATCGCAGCTATTTTGGATAGTTCTTACAGCTACCGTCTTCCGCCTGCTCTGCAGTTGAGGTCTTCACCGTATCCCTGGCTAGGGGGAAGTCAGGTACTAGGCCTTTGCCAAGGACCACCTGGGGTAACAGTAGTAGAGGGGTTAACCTCCCAGTGCCCCAAGACCCTTTAGGGGAGCCTCCAGTGCCGGATGCACTTTAACGTCATGCCCAGGACACCCGTAGTAAGCATCCGGTCTCTAACTTCCCTCCCGCGTACTTGATCCCTCCCGTTATCTTCCCAGTTCCCGTATCTTCCCGCATTGTTTCCCGTGTCTTCTGTGATCGAGCCGTGTGCCTCGACTTCCCTTTGGACTTTGGTCTGCCTCCCTCGATCCTCGACCCCCTGCTTGGACACGGACCTCGTTGCTTCTCTACAGCCACCCAACGCTTGCTTGCCCACGGACTGCCTTCTCGCCTGGCCCCCTTTGGTCTGACGAAGGATTCATCCAACACGCACATACAACAAAATCTGGTAACATACACATTGTTAACTCCACACATCGAGGATGTCGTGGTGGTTTGTGCAGCCCTTTGAGACACTAGTGATTTAGGGCTATATAAGTAAACATTGATTGATTGATTGATCGTTTTGCACCAAACACTTAGAGTAGCATACACACCCCACACACTCATCAAAGGGTTCAATAAGCGCTGTTGAACTGATTCTTGCTTGGGTTCGTCTCCTTCCCCTGCCGTACGTAGCAAGTTGCCCTTTTTAAAGTGCACTTAAGTTTATTTATTTCAGCACGACAAGGCTGTATGTAAATACATTTTTTGTCCCATTTATGCATCTTATTTAGTAATTATATTTTCAATCGGGCAGCATATTATATGTATTATTATATTATTATTATATTTTTTATATTTATATAGCGCTTTTCTCTAGTGACTCAAAGTGCTTCACATAGTGAAACCCAATATCTAAGTTACATTTAAACCAGTGTGGGTGGCACTGGGAACAGGTGGGTAAAGTGTCTTGCCCAAGGACACAACGGCAGTGACTAGGATGGCGGAAGCGGGAATCGAACCTGCAACCCTCAAGTTGCTGGCACGGCCACTCTACCAACCGAGCTATGCCGCCCCATTACTGGGCCAAAGGGGTTAGTGCATGTGCCTCACAATACTTAGGTCCTGAGAAGTCCTGAGTTCAATCCCGAGCTCGGGATCTTTCTGTGTGGAGTTTGCATGTTCTCCCTGGGACTGCGTGGGTTCCCTCCGGGTACTCCGGCTTCCTCCCACCTACAAAAGACATGCACCTGGGGATAGATTGATTGGCCACACTAAATGCTCCCTAGTGTGTGAATGTTGTCTGTCTATCAGTGTTGGCCCTGTGATGAGGTGGCGACTTGTCAAGGGTGTACGCCCCCCCCCCGCGATCCCGAAAGGGACAAGTGTTAGAAAATGGATAGATGGACGTATGTTTCTAATCAGCCTGACCTAAACCTTAAGGATTATATATTTAAATAAATAAGAATCTTTGTGATTAACGCATAGTTTCACTTTTTTTTTTTTTTAAATTCAAGGGGGCACGAGAGAGTCAATTTGGAAATGTTGTGTTTGGTACTCCCAAATTTTGCCAGATCAGCTTGCAAAAATTGGTGTTGCAAGCTGTTAGTATATATGGAAGTACATATGTAAGGTAGTAACTGTCAGAGTTAGTTGTTGACAAACCCCAAGATGCAGAGATGGATACAGGCATTGAATAAGACAACATGATTTAATTAAAATAATAGAACAAGAACAAACAAATGGGTACTAACACAAAGCGTGCACGAGGCGGATAACAAACTAAGAGAGCTAGCATGGGAGCTAAAAAAACCAAAGGAACTTAGCATGGAAGCTAGCTAAAAACAAAAGGGGCCGAACGTGGAAGCTAGCAGGTAGCGAGCAGGAAAACAGAAGTCGTACTTGTAATATGAAACCAAACTGGAAGCAGGGAACAAAAAACAATAAGCTAAAAACATCTAACGAATATAGCTTACCGCTACGCTGCAAAGACACGACACGACACGACAGGAGCGACAATAGAGAAGCGACAATACTTGACATCAACATGACAATAAACCAGCACTGACTGGAGGAACAAAGCAGGTACAAATAGGAGCGGGCTGATTGACACCAGGTGTGGCCAGGTGCCAATTGCTTAAGGAACAACTAAAACATAGACAAACTGTCAGGGTTGCCCCTGACAGTAACAGGCTCATTTATAATAATTAATATTTACGTAATTTGATCATTTTAAGCATTAATTTAAAACAACGCATCAAGTTTGCTTTTTTTTTTCCAACATCACTGATTATTTATTACTGCAGTGTGAAAGCCAACAAACAAACAAACAAAAAACCCTCACCTACTGTGCAAGGTCTGCTGTCATTAGAATGCAGACTGCTAGGATGTTCATATATTCAAATTTAAATGAAGAATGACTCATTATCCTCACAAAAAAATATGTTTTTGTCTCGTTTTTGCTATTTCTGGGTCTAAACTGGCTGTCAAATTGTACCATTTAGTCCAGTGGTGCCAAACGTAAGGCCCGCGGGCCGGATCAGCCCCGCAAAGAGGTTTTATCCGGCCTGCGGGAAGTTTGCCAAGTATAAAATGAGCCAAAATTTTGGAATGAAAGAAACTCTAAATGTTTCCACTAGATGTCGCAGTAGCAACTATTTGCATCTTTGTAGATGATGCTACATATGTAAGAATATAAAAATAAATCACACGATGTTAGTACATCAGTTGAGGAAAATGAGCAAACTACATAAAAAACATTCTGTAATTAGATGTTTTATATTTAATTTTTATCTTGATGATTAAAAATGAACACCAATAAGTTGACTGATTAACAATATCACATAATTTATTCAGAAAGTATAAATAACAACGAATAAAGGTAGAATAATATTAACCGCAACATGTAAGTGTAAAAAAACCCAACAACATCATGTTGAACTTTCACAGTATCATGTTAGACCCGCTCGACATCCATTGCTTTCCTCCTCTCCAAGGTTCTCATAGTCATCATTGTCACCGACGTCCCACTGGGTCATTATTGTCACCGATGTCCCACTGGGTGTGAGTTTTCCTTGCCCTTATGTGGGCCTACCGAGGATGTCGTAGTGGTTTGTGCAGCCCTTTGAGACACTAGTGATTTAGGGCTATATAAGTAAACATTGATTGATTGATTGATTGATTTGTACATTTTCAGAATGTGCTTGTTCTATTTATAAACAAAGAAAACAATCTGAAGTTGTCTTTATTTTTACGTTATCGTGCCGTGATTTTTACCAGTCCAGCCCACTTGGGAGTAGATTTTTCTCCCTTTGCCCCCCAATCTAAAATGAGTTTGACACCCCTGATTTAGTCGGTATACGTCCTCATCCTTCTACTATCCAGGTGAGATGTTGGATTTATGATCTACAATAAAGTTTGTCGAGCAAGCAAACGAAGAGGCAGCTCATCAGTCGATGAGGTCAACATTGTGATCACGGGGCCGGGATAAATAGTTTGTCTGCGTTAGCGGGTTTTTTTTTTGTGTGTGTGTGTGTTTGTTAAATGCCTCAAAAATGCAATTGAAGTTGGATTTTTAAAAAATGGATGGAGCAATTACAATCGGAGTCTCACAGCCTTTGGTGCTCAGGCCGCGATAACACCAAAAATCACAAATCGCAATTGTAATAGTAGAGGAAACAATTACAATTAGATGCTTTCTCGATTTCAACCCGGTTCCTCCTATCGGGTAAGTATTTTCCACGGCGAGATAATTAGGAAGAGAATTTAGTCGTTTTGGTGACTGGACCACACAGGAAGTGTGATCTTAAGCGCGGTGACTGAATTTAATGAGGCCGGTTTAGCCTCTCTCTCTTTAACACTGAACCCTTCATTAACGATGACAAAAGACTAACTCTGCCCCCGGGTGCCGTACGACTGTGTAATAAGAATCTCCAGCTAAGCTAAGAAGCCAATTAGATACTTTATCTTCAGACTTGAACTCATTTTTCTTACCGCTGCAATGCACGTTTGCATCAGCAGCTACTCGCGTTACAGCGTTTGAGGGAAAAAAACTGACCGAGTTGACAAGACCGAAGGTTAATCGCCCGCCTGCACAACATCGAACAATAATACACACACACAAATACTTCAATGCAAAGGCTCTGTTCCTCGACTCATGCACTCTTCGTAGAGCTTGATGGTGCGTTCTGGCGCCTTACACCGGGAGTCATTTGTCAACATGAGTTTCCTGAAAGGGACAGCTCACTGATAAGCAAGAGCTGGCATTTTACACAATCACCGTCATTCATTATTAATAGCTGTCATTGAGTCATGGCGTACGGGGGGAATACAGAGAAGGGGGTGTCATGAGAAATTGAGACGCTCAAAAAGCAATTATGACATTGTCCCTAGAATCTGTCATAACGGAAAATATACTTCTTTCATAATGTCATTTATTTAGTGGGCTGTACTGTGGTGGCAGTACACAGTACAGTGGCTTCACAATATGTTCTATTAACACGTCTTTGCATTCCAAAAAATATACATACAGTATATAAATATATATACGTATATAGATGTATATATATATATATATATATATATATATATATATATATATATATATATACATATTTATATATATATATATATGTATATATGCTGCGATGAGGTGGTGACTTGTCCAGGGTGTACCCCGCCTACTGCCCGAATGCAGCTGAGATAGGTTGCAGCGACACCCCGCGACCCCAAAAGGGACAAGCAGTAGAAAATGGATGAACGGATGGATATGTATATATGTATGTATATATGCATAACAGACAAACCACAGAAACCTTGACTATATATTTATACATATAAATATGTATAAATATATGTGAATATATATATGTGTGTATATGTATATGTGTATATATGTATATGTTTGTATACATATATACATATATGATACATATATGTATACATATATATATATTTGTATATATACACACACGTATATATATATATATATATATGTATACATATATATATGTATATATACACACACACATATATATATATATATATAGCATATAACATCCTGATGTTTATGTATATAAAGAATATACATATATAAATATATTTATGTATATAGATGTATAGATGTATAACATAAACCACAGAAACCTCGACTATACATATATATATGTGTGTGTGTATATATATATGTCTATGCTTATATACATATATTATATATATATTTATACATATATATGTATATATACACACACACATGTATATATATATGTATATATATATATATATATATATATATATATAAAAAATCCCAATGTTTATTTATATAAAGAATATACATATATAAATATATTTATGTATATAGATGTATATATGTCTGTATATATGTATAACAGATAAACCACAGAAACCTCGACTATATATATATATATATATATACATATATATATATATATATATATACCGTATTTCCTTGAATTGCCGCAGGGCATATAGTATGCGCCTGCCTCTTGAATTACTGCCGGGTCAAATTCGCTTCGCAAAATAATTAGCGCATGCTTAGTACTACCGCCTGGTCAAACTCGTGACGTCACGAGTGACACTTCCTCTGTCATCATTTTCAAAATGGAGGAGGCTGATTTCAATCCCGGTAATTTGAAATCGCATAAAGGGAAGAAAATTAAGAGCGGTTCAGTAGGATTTAAGGTTCAAGCTTACCTCACACCCAAATTTTTACTGCATGCCTTTGGTAAGTGCCGGAGTGAGGATAGGTTTTAAAACAATTAGCGCATGCTTACTTTTACCACATGCTTTTTGTAAGCGCAGGATTGAGAAGAGGTTTTAAATTAATTAGCGCCCTGGCGGCAATTCAAGGAAATACGGTATATATATGTATATATACCGTATATACAGATATTTTTTGCAGCCCTGTAGGTTTTACTCGCAGTCCAACAATGGGCGCCGGTCGTATGGTTAACACACTGATCTATAGATTAAAAAAGTAAGATAGCAATGTTTTTTCTCTGCCTTTAATTTGGCCTTACAGAGAAGTACTCATACACATGAGGTCATGGAGGATTAATGGTAACACATAATTATATAATTTTGCATGTCAGCAATTTTTTTGCCCTCACTAAGAAAACTTTTACTTTGTATTTAGAATGTGTGTCAGGTAGCAAGAAGCTGTTGACAAGCTCTGCCAAATGTGCAAACAGGAGGTGGATACAAGTAATAATTAACTTAAGTGTACAGTTTGTGTACAGTTTAGGTGCCTTTTGTACATCTTAGATATGCTTTGTTTTCTTCCTGATATGAGCCAGTGTTGGGTTCATGAGAAAGGGCACCTGCAAGTGTGCCAATGTGGGCGTGGTTTCTTGGCTTCTAACGTAGACACCTGTGATAAGCGTAACTGGGCGTGGTCTCTGGCTTGTTAGCAGAACGAGAGAACACCTGTGGGCCGTGTGGGTTTGCTTCTTGCTGGAGTGAAACTTTCCTGTGACCGTGTTCTCCACCTGTTCTGACAGTCCTTGGCTATGTCGTATGGATTACTTTGGTGGATTATGTTGCGGAGCTGCTGATTATGTATCCTGGCATCGCGAGAAGTGCAGCACACGAGTAAGTGACTTGTTAGTGTTCTTATGCAACGAGTCAGCTTGACGCGTCATCAGTGTTTTGAATACAAAACTCAAAACAAGTGAAGTTGGCACGTTGTGTAAACGGTAAATAAAAACAGAATACAATGATTTGCAAATCCTTTTCAACTTATATTCAATTGAATAGACTGCAAAGACAAGATATGTATTTTTTTTGCAAATCATTACCTTAGAATTTAATGGCAGCAACACATTGCAAAATAGGTATCACAGGTGCATTTTTACCACTGTGTCACATGGCCTTTCCTTTTAACAACACTCAGTAAACGTTTGGGAACTGAAGAGTTAAAGTACAAATGATTGTCACACACATACTAGATGTGGTGAAATTATTCTCTGCATTTGACCCATCACCCTTGATCACCCCCTGGGAGGTGAGGGGAGCAGTGAGCAGCAGCGGTGCCGCGCCCGGGAATCATTTTTGGTGATTTAACCCCCAATTCCAACCCTTAATGCTGAGTGCCAAGCAGGGAGGTAATGGGTCCCATTTTTATAGTCTTTGGTATGACTCGGCCGGGATTTGAACTCACGGCGGACACTCTAACCACAAGGCCACTGAGTAGGTCAATTTTTGAAGCTATTCAGGTGGAATTATTTCCCATTCTTGCTCGACGTACAGCTTAAGTTGTTTAACAGGGTCTTCATTGTTGTATTTTAGGCTTCATATTGCTTCACACATTATCAGTGGGACTACAGTCAGGCCATTCTAGTACCCGCAATCTTTTACTATAAAGCCACGCTGTTGTAACATGTGGCTTGGCATTGTCTTGCTGAAATAAGCAGGGGCGTCCATGATAACGTTGCTTGGATAGCAACATATGTTGCTCCAAAACCTGTATGTACCTTTCAGCATTAATGGTGCCTTCACAGATGTGTAAGTTACCCATGCCTTGGGCACTGATACACCCCCATACCATCACAGATGCTGGCTTTTAAAGTTTGCGCCTATAACAGTCCGGATGGTTCTTTTCTTCTTTTGTCCGAAGGACAAAACGTCCACAGTTTCCCCCAAAAATTGAAATGTGGACTCGTCACACCACAGAACACCTTTCCACTTTGCATCAGTTAATCTTAGATGAGCTTAGGTTTCTGGGTGTTGTTGATAAATGGCTTTCACTTTGCATAGTAGTTTTAAGTTGCACTTACAGATGTAATGACCAACAGTAGTTACTGACAGTGGTTTTTTGAAGTGTTCCTGAGCCCATGTGGTGATATCCTTTACACACTGATGTCGCTTTTTGATGCAGTACCGCCTGAGGGATTGAAGGTCCGTAATATCATCGCCTACGTGCACTGATTTCTCCAGATTCTCTGAACCTTTTGATGATATTAAGGCCCGTAGATGGTGAAATTTCAAAATTCTTTGCAAATGCTTGTCGAGAAATGTTCGACCATTTGCTCACGCATTTGTTCACAAAGTGGTGGCCCTCGCCCCATCCTTGTTTGTGAATGACTGAGCATTTCATGGAAGCTGCTTTTATACCCAATCATGGCACCCACCTGTTCCCAAATAGCCTGTGCACCCGTGGGATGTTCCAAATAAGCGTTTGGTGAGCATTTCTCAACATTCTCAGTCTTTTTTGCCACCTGTGCCAGCTTTTTTGGAATATGTTGCAGGCATCAAATTCCAAATGAACTAATATTTGCAAAAAAAAAACTCAATTTTAAGTATCTTGTCTTTGCAGTCTATTCAGTTGAATATATGTTGAAAAAGATTTGCAAATCATTGTATTATGTATTTATTTACTATTTTCTCAACATGCCAACTTCATTGCTTTTGGGCTTTGTAGGTTACATAGGTTTAGCATAATTGTTTGAATGAATCAAAATGATAAATGATTGATATAACTGTTGTTGGGCCCTCTCTATTTACATTGAAGTCATAATATTCCATCATATTTGCGATGGAATTTAAAGGTTATTTTCTTTTCAAAAGGCGGGTAATGGACTGCTTTCTCTGTGATGTCAAACCGTGTCCACTTAATCACTTCCAGGGTGGATCTTTTACTTCCACTCGCCGTGTTTGCCAATGAAATAATATGTAAACAAGTCAATAATGAAAGGAGAGGTGAGGTTAATGTCTTATTATTATTATGGATTTGTGTAATGACTTTGACTAAATGTGAAGCTCGTGATCAATAGATAATAGTCTGTAGTGCTCCGACCATTAAAAGCTTGAATATCTTGTGATCACGTTGGCGTTACGCTTGCCAACTCCCTGAAAAAGAATATAAATTAATTTGTTGCTGTATTGCTACAGAAGGTTTTTGTACATGACATCACAAAAATCTAGAGATTTAAACTACCTCATTAATCCATTTTTAAATGTGGTCAACCTACCCAAGTTGCCACTGTATATCAATGCACAGGGGCGTAGCACCGAATTATGGGCCCCCTTACACAAGACCCCTAAATGGGGCCCCCCATTTCACCCTAAGCCCCATACACACGCATTTGGTATGATTATAAAAATAACTAATTGCATGGGTTTGGTTGAAACCTGCCTTTTAATACACTTAAAGGCCTACTGAAATGAGATTTTCTTATTAAAACGGGGATAGCAGGTCCATTCTATGTGTCATACTTGATCATTTCGCAATATTGCCATATTTTTGCTGAAAGGATGTAGGAGAGAACATCGACGATAAAGTTCGCAACTTTTGGTCGCTAATAAAAAAAGCCTTGCCTTCACCGGAAGTACTAGACTATGTTCGCGTGACGTCACGGGTTGTGGAGCTCCACACATCCTCACATTGTTTACAATCATGGCCACCAGCAGCGAGAGCGATTCGGACCGAGAAAGCGACGATTTCCCCATTAATTTGAGCGAGGATGAAAGATTTGTGGATGAGGAAAGTGAGAGTGAAGGACTAGAGAAAAAAAAAATAGACCACAGAGCGATTCAGATGTTAGACACATTTACTAGGATAATTCTTGAAAATCCCATCCATCCATCAATCGTCTTCCGCTTATCCGAGGTCGAGTCGCGGGGGCAGCAGCCTAAGCAGAGAAGCCCAGACTTCCCTCTCCCCAGCCACTTCGCCCAGCTCTTCCCGGGGGATCCCGAGGCGTTCCCAGGCCAGCCGGGAGACATAGTCTTCCCAACGTGTCCTGGGTCTTCCCCGTGGCCTCGTACCTGTTGGACGTGCCCTAAACACCTCCCTAGGGAGGCATTCGGGTGGCATCCTGACCAGATGCCCGAACCACCTCATCTGGCTCCTCTCGATGTGGAGGAGCAGCGGCTTTACTTTGAGTTCCTCCCGGATGGCAGAGCTTCTCACGCTATCTCTAAGGAAGAGCCCCGCCACCCGGTGGAAAAAACTCATTTCGGCCACTTGTACCCGTGATTTTATACTTTCGGTCATAACCCAAAGCTCATGTCTGTAGGTGAGGATGGGAACGTAGATCGACCGGTAAATTGAGAGCTTTGCCTTCCGGCTCAGCTCCCTCTTCACCACAACGGATCGATACAAGGTCCGCATTACTGAAGACGCTGCACAGATCCGCCTGTCGATCTCACGATCCACTCTTCCCCCACTCGTGAACAAGACTCCTAGGTACTTGAACTCCTCCACTTAGGGCAGGGTCTCCTCCCCAACCCGGAGATGGCACTCCACCCTTTTCCGGGCGAGAACCGTGGACTAGGACTTGGAGGTGCTGATTCTCATTCCGGTCGCTTCACACTCGGCTGCGAACCGATCCAGTGAGAGCTGAAGATCCCGGCCAGATGAAGCCATCAGGAACACATCATCTGCAAAAAGCAGAGACCTAATCCAGCGGTCACCAAACCGGAACCCCTCAACGCCTTGACTGCGCCTAGAAATTCTGTCCATAAAAGTTATGAACAGAATTGGCGACAAAGGGCAGCCTTGGCGGAGTCCAACCCTCACTGGAAACGTGTCCGACTTACTGCATTACTGCCTAAATCCCTTATCTGCTTATTGTGTTACTAGTGTTTTAGTGAGATTGTATGGTCGTACTTGTACAACCTGAAAGTCGGAGGGGTGTGGTGACCGCCAGTGTCTCCGAGGGAAGCCACGTTTCTCGACGAGGCAAAGGCAGCCAATGCTTCCTCCACATTGGAAGAATCCGACAGTCGGGGGCGGCCGGTGGGAGGAGGCATGAGAGTCCACAGCTGCCTCTTTGACAGGTGCAAGAGGAACGACGCAAGCTCTCCGCTCATGTCTACGGTAAGAGCTGACTTATTACCACTTTTTTCTCACCAAAATCTGCCGGTTGACATGTGGTAGGGAACCAAGTTCGCTTGACCGCTGTGTTCCATAGTAAACCTTCACCGACATTTTTCGGGAATGTAAACAAGGAAATACCGACTGTTTGTGTTGCTAAAGGCGGCCGCAATACACCGCTTCCCACCTACATCTTTCTTCTTTGACGTCTCCATTATTAATTGAACAAATTGCAAAAGATTCAGCAACACAGACGTCCATAATACTGTGGAATTATGCAATGAAAAGAGACGAATTATAGATGTGAACGGTGCTGGACCAAAATGTGCTCTACAATGCGTGACGTCACGCACACGCGTCATCATACCGCAACGTTTTAGCACAGGGGTGTCAAACTCAAATACAGAGTGGGCCAAAATTTTAAACGGAACAAAGCCGCGGGCCAAGGTTGAACAAATTAACCTTTTAATAGGGAACCAAACAAGTTTTGCATTGAATATTGAACAAGCAAGGCTTATATAACTTTAGTGACATGAAAAATCCAGTTTCAAATAATAATAATAATAATTAAAAAAATATCAATGGCATATCAAATAAAATTTTAATACAAATTTTATACCTTTTTTTCTATTTGCAATCTTCTGAGGTAAATATCAAATATTTTTCCACAGGCTAATAATATATTTGAAAATAAAATAACAATAATGAATGAACCAAACATTCGAGCCTTGAAGTAGCAAGAGAAAATGCATGAATAAAACGTTAATTATTGGTCAGTTTGCTGGAAGTTTCCCGGAAGAGTTGGTGCTGCAAGGGTTTCTGGGTATTTGTTCTGTTGTGTTACGGTGGCTTCACGGTGGCAGAGGGGTTAGTGCGTCTGCCTCACAATACGAAGGTCCTGCAGTCCTGGGTTCAAATCCAGGCTCGGGATCTTTCTGTGTGGAGTTTGCATGTTCTCCCCGTGAATGCGTGGGTTCCCTCCGGGTACTCCGGCTTCCTCCCACTTCCAAAGACATGCACCTGGGGATAGGTTGATTGGCAACACTAAATTGGCCCTAGTGTGTGAATGTGAGTGTGAATGTTGTCTGTCTATCTGTGTTGGCCCTGCGATGAGGTGGCGACTTGTCCAGGGTGTACCCTGCCTTCCGCCCGATTGTAGCTGAGATAGGCGCCAGCGCCCCCCGCGACCCCGAAAGGGAATAAGCGGTAGAAAATGGATGGATGGATGGATGTGTTACGGTGCAGATGTTCACCCGAAATGCGTTTGTCATTCTTGTTTGGTGTGGGTTCACAGTGTGGCGCATATTTGTAACAGTGCTATAGTTGTTTATACGGCCACCCTCAGTGTGGCCTGTAAGGCTGTTGACCAAGTATGCATTGCATTCACTTGTGTGTGTGTGTGTGTGTGTGTGTGTGTGTGTGTGTGTAAAAGCCACACATATTATGTGACACGCTGTTAGTGTGGAGGAAAAGCGGACGTGACGACAGGTTGTAGAGAACGCTAAAGGCAGTGCCTTAAATGCACGTCCCCAATATAGTTGTCCAGGTGAAAATCGGTAGAAATTCGGGAGAACGGTTGCCCCTGGAGATTTTCGGGAGGGGCACTGAACTTCGGGAGTCTACTGGGAAAATTAGGAGGGTTGGCAAGTATGAGTATTAGCGGAGAATGCGGTGTTACAGCGGCACCGACGCTGTATAATACCGGCGAGCCAGCTCTAATGTTAAATTGATATTGCCTCAAGGGCCAAATTAAATTACACGGCGGGCCAGATTTGGCCCGCGGCCCAGAGTTTGACACCCATGGTTTAGCATGATACTTCCGCGCGAATTTAAAATTTAGTCAACTAAACCGGCCGTATTGGCATGTGTTGCGATGTTAATATTTCATCATTGATATATAAACTATCAGACTGCGTGGTGGGTTAGTTTCAGTAGGCCTTTAATTAGGTTACTTTTTAAATATTGGATTAAAAAATCTACAACTCTTTAATGAACCTTTTAATGAAAAAAATGTAATCAAAATAACCCTTCACTATTCACTTAAATGTTCATAAATATGTCCTGTATTCAAAACTAGTAACAGCTCTTTTTTACTTTATTCCATGTATTATACATTTAAGGGTCTGTGAACACACCACAGTTATTTTAACATATAGAGGTATAACATGTACATCATTTTCCAGTTTCCCCGATAGTGCCACAGGGAGATTTATCATATTTCTACCTCTTCTATCACTTCATCCTTGTTCTAAAATGCTGGTGCCGCGTGTGTGAATGCACTTTTTGGAAATTGTGAACATCGTTCACAATCATTATGAAAGACATGACGACGAAGGTATTTTTATTTTTAATACTTTCTAAATCTGACCTGGGCAAATGTGTCCCGTGATAAACCGTCCAACCGGAACTCTCTAATAACTAAAGTTCCGTGGGTGAACAATGTACACTCGCTACACCGGTATGTTTTAGCTCTTCCATAGCGAGTTTACTGACAGATATAAGTAAGAACTTTACACTACTTTATATTAGAAATGATAACAGCGGAGGATGAATGTCCCATAACAAGAAGTTTATCGACTACAGAATCGGTACGGACTACAGTGGCGGACGTATGCAAATTTTTCGGACTTATACAGATCAGTAGGTACCAGAAGGTAAAAAAAAAGTTGCTTTTGCATAATATTGCGAAATAAAAACGCCTGATAATGTCTTACCTTAAACACACACCATAATATATTTGATGTGCCTCAATTTACGAGTATTAGATAGATCAATAAATATGGAGTGTGTATAAGGTAAGGCATTATCTGGCGTTTTTATTTTGCAATATGACGCAAAAGCAACTTTTCTTACCTTCTGGTACCTACTGATCTGTATTTGGGATCTGCATAAGTCCTAAAAATGTGCATAAGTCCGCCACTGTCCGATTCTGTAGTCGATAAGCTTCTTCTTTTTCCTCTATCTTCTTGTTATGGGACATTCATCCACCGCTGTTGCCATTTCTAATATAAAGTAGTGGAAAGGTCCTATCTATCTATCTATCTTACTCGTCTATTGGAACACATCAAACAGGGCAGCCTACACTCATCTCTTATGTTTGACTGCCATCTACTGGTCACACTCCTTATTACACCACGTACCAAATAAAATTGCTTTGGAGCGGGTAAGCTCAACCAAACTTAATCCTCACATTAGGCGCACTGACGAGTTTTGAGATTTAAAAAATATTTTAAGTGCGCCTTATAGTCCGGAAAATACACTATATTGACATTTCCCTGCCTTTAACGGTGGAAGAGGGGTTAGTGCGTCTGCCTCACAATACGAAGGTACTGAGTAGTCTGGGGTTCAATCCCGGGCTGGGGATCTTTCTGTGTGGAGTTTGCATGTCCTCCCCGTGACTGCCTGGGTTCCCTCCGGGTAATCCGGCTTCCTCCCACTTCCAAAGACATGCACCTGGGGATAGGTTGATTGGCAACACTAAATTGGCCCTAGTGTGTGAATTTGAGTGTGAATGTTTTCTGTCTATTTGTGTTGGCCCTGCGATGAGGTGGCGACTTGTCCAGGGTGTACCCCGCATTCCGCCCGATTGTAGCTGGAATAGGCACCAGCGACCCCAAAGGGAATAAGCGGTAGACAATGTGTGTGTGTGTGTGTATATATATATATATGTGTATATATATATATATATATATATATATATATATATATATATATAAACCCACAACACTGGTGGTTTTTAGCGCTTCCATAGCGAGTTTACTGACAGATTTAAGTAAGAACTTTACACTACTTTATATTACAAAATGGCAACAGCAGAGGATGAATGTCCCATAACAAGAAACTAGAGAAAAAGAAGAAGCTTATCGACAACAGTGGCGGAGTTACGCAAATTCTTCGGACTTATGCAGTTCTCAAATACAGATCAGTATGTTCCAGAAGGTAAGAAAAGTTGCATTTGCATAGTATAGCGAAACAAAAACGGCAGATAATGTCTTACCTTAAACACACACCATAATAAATTTGATGTGCCTCAATATAAGAGTATTAGATAGATGAATAATTATGGAGTGTGTATAAGGTAAGGCATTATCTGGCGTTTTTATTTTGCAATATGATGCAAAAGCAACTTTTCTTACCTTCTGGTACCTACTGATCTGTATTTGGGATCTGCATAAGTCCTAAAAATGTGCATCGGTCCGCCGCTGTAGTCTGTGCCGATTCTGTAATCGATAAGCTTCTTCTTTTTCTTCAATCTTCTTGTTATGGGACATTCATCCACCGCTGTTGCCATTTCTAATATAAAGTAGTGTACAGTTCTACTTATAGTAAATTCGTTCTGGAAGCGATAAGCACATCAATATGTGCTTAAATATACGAGTATTAGATCAATAAAGTACTATCTATCTATCTATTTATCTATCTTACTCATCTATTGAAGCAGATCAAGCAGTGCAGCCTACACTCATCTCTTATGTTTGACTGCCATCTACTGGTCACACTTATTATTACACAATGTAACAAATGAAATTGCTTTGAGGTGGGTAAGCTCAACCAAACATATTCTTTACATTAGGCACAGGTCTTAAGGCGCACTGTTGAGTTTTGAGATAAAAAAAAACATTTTAAGTGTGCCTTATAGTCCGAAATATACAGTATATTGAAATTTCTCTGCACATTTTTTTTTTAATATTAACGTTTATGATGTCTTTTTTTTTTTTTTTTAGAACTTGGTCAATGGTTGACTTGCGTATATAAATGACCGGAGGGGGGAAAAAATCCTCAATGTATAAAAGCCTTTTTGTACAATTTTACAATTGAGTGACTTTGTGAACATTTGGTGTTGTTGGTGGAACCATGTTGGACACGAACGTTTCAGCTTGAAGCTTTTATTCTGTGTGTTTAGAGTATATTTATGTCAACACGTGTGTGTGTGTTTGTGTGTGCACACACATAGGCGCGCGCTCTTATCTGCAGTGTCACACGGCTACTGAACCAACAAACTCGCCGACGCCTAATCATTTCCAACACCACCCCGCTGTTGACTCTGACAAGCTGATACAAACGCACGTTTACTTTCTTTTCTGCTGTATTAATTGATTGTAGGGAGAAGCATGATTAAAGTCGTCGGACATGTTTGGCGTACATGTTTACCGCTGCCGTGTAGCTCTCCGCGGGTGTTCCCAGCACGCCGCCCGGAATGAAAAGTGAAATAATCATGCGTTTGATTAAAGGCGGGCCGCACTGAAGGACAATCAGACCGCTGTTTATCTTGATGAACTACCAGCAGGTGGTGCAGAGCCTGAGACGCTAACAGATGTGTCATTAGCAACAATGGATCACCGGGACTCAACCGCTTCGGTCGTTAAATAGCATATGTAATGAAATAGTTCAAAGTGATTACGTTGCCGCGACAAGAATAATAATGGCGGTATTAAACTTGTGTCCGGTTTTAAAAGCAAGCTGTAGGCAGCCATCGATCTTATCACTGATTTTATGTGCACTGCTAAAGTAATATAGATGATAATAAACCCACAGCCATCAGACTGTATAATGCATATGTTCCTTCTTGACTGCACTTAAGTGTAGAATATATGTAGAATATATTTTTGTTATTCATATACAGAGGTGGGTAGAGTCGCCAGAAATTGTACTCAAGAGTACTGTTACTTTAGAGATTTATTACTCAAGTAAAAGTAAGGATTAGTCACCCAAATATTTACTTGAGTAAAAGTTAATTATATTTATATAGCGCTTTTTCTCTAGTGACTCAAAGCGCTTTACATAGTGAAACCCAATATCTAAGTTACATTCAAACCAGTGTGGGTGGCACTGGGAGCAGGTGGGTAAAGTGTCTTGCCCAAGGACACAACGGCAGTGACTAGGATGGCGGAAGCGGGAATCGAACCTGCAACCCTCAAGTTGCTGGCACGGCCACTCTACCAACCGAGCTAAACCGTAAAAGTAAAACGTATGTTGTGAAAAAACTACTTAAGTACTGAGTAACTGATGTTCGTTTAATGATGACGGCAACAAGTAATGCACAAAAACATAAAAATAGCAATGAACAAATTCAGAGCCAGGAATATCTCTTAAGCAACTAAAACAATATTATATATTAAATAATATATATTTGGTTTTACACTGTATTGGAAAAAAAAATTGAAAATGAATTTTATCTTTGCAACCTCATTATACTATTGGCTAAGTTTTATATTCATAAATGTGAGTCGACTCCGCCAAGGCTGTCCTTTGTCACCGATTCTGTTCATAACTTTTATGGACAGAATTTCTAGGCGCAGTCAAGGGATCCGGTTTGGTGGCCGCGGGATTAGGTCTCTGCTTTTTGCAGATGGTGTGGTCCTGATGGCTTCATCTGCCCGGGATCTTCAGCTCTCACTGGATCGGTTCGCACCCGAGTGTGAAGCGACCGGAATGAGAATCAGCACCTCCAAGTCCGAGTCCATGGTTCTCGCCCGGAAAAGGGAGGAGACCCTGCCCCAAGTGGAGGAGTTCAAATACCTAGGAGTCTTGTCCACGAGCGGGGGAAGAGTGGGTCGTGAGATCGACAGGCGGATCGGTGCGGCGTCTTCAGTAATGCGGACGTTGTACTGATCCGTTGTGGTGAAGAAGGAGCTGAGCCGGAAGGCAAAGCTCTCAATTTACCGGTCGATCTACGTTCCCATCCTCACCTATGGTCATGAGCTTTGGGTCATGACCGAAAGGATAAGATCACGGGTACAAGCGGCCGAAATGAGTTTCCTCCGCCGTGTGGCGGGGCTCTCCCTTAGAGAGAGGGTGAGAAGCTCTGCCATCTGGGAGGAACTCAAAGTAGAGCCGCTGCTCCTCCACATCGAGAAGAGGCAGATGAGGTGGTTCGGGCATCTGGTCAGGATGCCACCCGAACGCCTCCCTAGGGAGGTGTTTAGGGCGCGTCCAACCGGTAGGAGGCCACGGGGAAGACCCAGGACACGTTGGGAAGACCATGTCTCCCGGCTGGCTTGGGAACGCCTCGGGATCCCTGCGGCAAGAGCTGAAGGAAGTGGCTGGGGAGAGGGATGTCTGGGCTTCCCTGCTTAGGCTGCTGCCCCCGTGACCTGACCTCGGATAAGCGGAAGAAGATGGATGGATTCTTGCTATGGGACATTCATCCTCCGCTGTTGCCATTTGTAATATAAAGTAGTGTAAAGTTCTTACTTGTATCTTTCAGTAAACTCGCCATGAAAGTGCTAAAACAAACCGGTGTAGTGAGTTGACATTATTCACCCGAGGAGCTTTAGTTAATAGAGAGTTCCGGGTGGACGTTTTTTCACGGGACACATTTCCGGCCTAGTTATTGCACAAGTGAGTCACGGATGAGAAGATGCTGCTAGGTTATTGATTGAAGTAAAGTCTGAATGTCATTCAAACAGTTGGCTCCATGTTTTGACACTTCTTCCACTCCCGTCCTTGCACGCTACACCGCTAAAACAAAGATGATGGGGAGAAGACGCTGCTGAAGTTGAGGCACGTAAATAAGACCGCCCACAAAACGGCGCATCCCAAAAGTGGCTTGAATATGATCTGTAAAACACAATATATACAATATTTTGACCAAAAACCACCATTACATGTTATTTAGACAACAAGGAAGTGTTTTACATTTAGAATTTTTTATTTATTTTTATAATATGACACCTTTAATGCGTCCTATAATCCTGTGGGCCTTTTGTATGAAAATAGACCTGAATAGACCCGCTCTTCTGCAGTGCGATTTATAATCTGGTGCGCCCTATGGTCCGGAAAATACAGTAAATTAATTTTATTTCCCCCCACCATGCGTTTTGGGTGAATTATTATTGTTTATTAAGCCCCTACTCGTCTTTCTAGGACAGTGGTTCTCAACCTTTTTTCAGTGATGTACCCTCTAATCAGAGCAAAGTGTCATGTTTTGTGGTCACGTTCTGTTTGGTTTTGTACTCGTTGTGCACTGTTTGTTTTGTCACCATGACAACTCATTAGTTTCACCTGTTATTTGTTCACGACTCACGCACCTGTCAATCACTGCACTACTAATTAAGCCTGTAGTTGCCAGGCAGTCAGCCTGGCGACATCACCCTCTACACACTCCTGACACTTCTGATTGCTCACTTCTTGCCATAGTTTCATGCTTTTCATGTCACAGAAAGTGTAGTTTTGTTTCATGTCCTTAGTCTGTTTATGTGTTAGTTCAGTTCCTGCATTCAGTTTGTTCCCCTCATTGTCCGCGCCCTTTGTTTTTGTAGTACTTTTGAGTGTTAAAATTAAAATTTGTCATTACCTTCATGTCGTGTCCGGTCCAGTCGCCTTGCACCACGGGAAAAGAAACCTCGCCAAAGTCCCTGTCATGACACAAAGCATATTTGGTTGAAAAAAAGAGATCAAGAAGTAAAATACAGCACTATGTCATCAGTTTCTTATGTATTAAATTGTATAACAGTCAAAATATTGCTAATTTGTAGTGGTCTTTCTTGAACTATTTGGAAAACAATATATATAAAAATAACTAAAAACTTGTTGAAAAATAAACAAGTGATTCAATTATGAATAAAGATTTCTACACATAGAAGTAATCATCCACTTAAAGTGCCCTCTTTGGGGATTGTAATAGAGATCCATCGGGATTCATGAACTTAATTCTAAACATTTCTTCACAAAAAAAGAAATCTTTAACATCAATATTCATGGAACATGCCTACAAAAAATCTAGCTGTCAACACTGAATATTGCATTGTTGCATTTCTTTTCTCAGCCTTCCCGGTAAGGTTTATTCAGGTGTACTGGAGAGGAGGCTACGCCGGATAGTCGAACCTCGGATTCAGGAGGAACAGTGTGGTTTTCGTCCTGGTCGTGGAACTGTGGACCAGCTCTATACTCTCGGCAGGGTTCTTGAGGGTGCATGGGAGTTTGCCCAACCAGTCTACATGTGCTTTGTGGACTTGGAGAAGGCATTCGACCGTGTCCCTCGGGAAGTCCTGTAGGGAGTGCTCAGAGAGTATGGGGTATCGGACTGTCTTATTGTGGCGGTCCGCTCCCTGTACGATCAGTGCCAGAGCTTGGTCCGCATTGCCGGCAGTAAGTTGAACGCATTTCCAGTGAGGGTTGGACTCCGCCAAGGCTGCCCTTTGTCACCGATTCTGTTCATAACTTTTATGGAAAGAATTTCTAGACGCAGTCAAGGCGTTGAGGGGTTCCGGTTTGGTGACCGCGGGATTAGGTCTCTGCTTTTTGCAGATGATGCGGTCCTGATGGCTTCATCTGGCCGGGATCTTCAGCTCTCACTGGATCGGTTCGCAGCCAAGTGTGAAGCGACCGGAATGAGAATCAGCACCTCCAAGTCCGAGTCCATGGTTCTCGCCCGGAAAAGGGTGGAATGCCATCTCTGGGTTGGGGAGGAGACCCTGCCCCAAGTTTAGGAGTTCAAGTACCTAGGAGTCTTGTTCACGAGTGGGGGAAGAGTGGATCGTGAGATCGACAGGGAGATCGGTTCGGCGTCTTCAGTAATGCGGACGTTGTATCGATCCGTTGTGGTGAAGAAGGAGCTGAGCCGGGAAGCAAAGCTCTCAATTTACCGGTCGATCTACGTTCCCATCCTCACCTATGGTCATAAGCTTTGGGTCATGACCGAAAGGATAAGATCACGAGTACAAGCGGCCGAAATGAGTTTCTGTTGCCGTGTGGCGGGGCTCTCCCTTAGAGAGAGGGTGAGAAGCTCTGTCAACTGGAAGGAGCTCAAAGTAAAGCCGCTGCTCCTCCACATCGAGAGGAGCCAGATGAGGTGGTTCGGGCATCTGGTCAGGATGCCACCCGAACGCCTCCCTAGGGAGGTGTTTAGGGCACGTCCAACCGGTAGGAGGCCACGGGGAAGACCCAGGACACGTTGGGAAGACTATGTCTCCCGGCTGGCCTGGGAACGCCTCGGGATCCCCCGGGAAGAACTAGACGAAGTGGCTGGGGAGAGGGAAGTCTGGGCTTCCCTGCTTAGGCTGTTGCCCCCGCGACCCGACCTCGGATAAGCGGAAGAAGATGGATGGATGGATTTTTGAATTGTTGCTTTTTTTAGAATATTTAAAAAAATCTCACGTACTCCTTGGCATACCTTCAAGTACCCCCATTTGAGAACCACTGGTCTAGGACATCTGTAGCTCCTGTAACCTTCAATTAACGCCCGTGATGTATTTACTCTTTACTTCCATGCATTGAAGGGTGCTTTGTTGTGCTCATGCTGCAGCAGTTTGTGGTCTGTTTGTTCGTCTACTTTCACCTGTCAGCACATAAGCCAGTGCGTTATCATGTCTGAGCTGGATGGTTGCAGATGAGCTTGGGCGCGCGTCACTCTTTTGCATAAATGCGAGGGACTGTCTGCTAAATAAATAAAGAGAGTGACGATTTAAGTGGGGGCGAAAATGAAGGAACAGCCGAGCATCGAGTAGAGGATGTGTGGATAAGCAGCAGGAATGGTGGTGAACCTGGTATCAACCTATCCTTTATTTCCACCTGCCTCCTAAGTCTGCTTCTAGACTTTCTTACAATTGAGATATAAGTGGTTGTAAGGAGGTTATTATCTACTGTATATTTTTTTTGTTTTTGTAATGACACTTAGAAATGATCTCAACAGCGGCCATTCGTCATTCTTTCCCTTACAGTGCTGGAAAAAAGTGGGGTTGGGCCGCTGAACAA
>NC_084623.1:47718876-47791376 GCF_033978795.1 Nerophis ophidion
AGAATTTAATGGCAGCAACACATTGCGAAAAAAGTTGGCACAGGGGCATTTTTACCACTGTGTTACATGGCCTTTCCTTTTAACAACACTCAGTCAACGTTTGGGAACTGAGGAGACCAATTTTTGAAGCTTTTTCTTGCTTGATATACAGCTTAAGTTGTTCAGCAGTCCGGGGTTTCTGTTCTGGTATTTTAGGCTTCATATTGCGTCACATATTTTCAATGGGAGACAGGTCTGGACTACAGGCAAGCCAGTCTAGTACCTGCACTCTTTTACTATAAAGCCACGCTATTGGCTTGGCATTTTCTTGCTCAAATAAGCAGGGGCGTCCATGATAACGTTGCTTGGATGGCAACATTTGTTGCTCCAAAACCTGGTTTAGGCATTAATGGTGCCTTCACAGATGTGTAAGTTACCCATGCCTTGGGCACTGATACACCCCCATACCATCACAGATGCTGGCTTTTTAACTTTGCGCCTATAACAGTCCAGATGGTTCTTTTCTTCTTTTGTCCGGAGGACACAACGTCCACAGTTTCCCCAAAAAATTTAAATGTGGACTCGTCACACCACAGAACACCTTTCCACTTTGCATCAGTTAATCTTAGATGAGCTCAGGTTTCTGGGTGTTGTTGATAAATGGCTTTCGCTTTGCATAGTAGAGTTTTAACTTGCACTTACAGATGTAATGACCAACTTTAGTTACTGACAGTGGTTTTTTGAAGTGTTACCCATAACTTGGGCACTAATACACCCCCATACCATCACAGATGCTGGCTTTTCAACTTTGCGCCTAGAACAAAAAGGATGGTTCTTATTCTCTTTTTTCCGGAGGACGCAATGTCCAGTTTCCAAAAACAATTCAATATGTGGACTCGTCAGACAACATAACACTTTTCCACTTTGCATCAGTGGCGTTTCTGGGTGTTGTTGATAAAAGGCTTTAGCTTTGCATAGTAAAGTTTTAACTTGCACTTACAGATGTAGCGATAAATTTTAGTTACTGACAGTGGATTGCTGAAGTGTTCCTGAGCCCATGTGGTGATATCCTTTTACACGTTGAGTTAATTTTTTTTTGATGCAGTGCCTTCTGAGTGATCGAAGGTCACGGGCATTCAATGTTGGTTTTTCGGCCGTGCCGCTTACGTGCAGTGATTTCTCCACATTGAACCTTTTGATGATATTTAAGACCGCAGATTGTGAAATCCCTAAATTCCTTGCAAAAGCTTGTTGAGAAATATTGTTCTTAAACCGTTCGACAATTTTCCCACGCATTTGTTCACAAAGTGGTGACCCTCGCCCCATCCTTGTTGGTGAATGACGGAGCATTTCTTGGAAGCTGCTTTTACACCCAAACATGGCACCCACAAGTTCCCAATTAGCCTGTTCACTTGTGGGACGTTCCACATAAGTGTTTGATGGGCATTCTTCAACTTTCTCCGTCTTTTTTGCAACTTGTGCCAGCTTTTTTGAAACATGTTGCAGGCATCAAATTCCAAATGAGCTAATAATTGCAAAAAATAACAGTTTTCCAGTTCGAACGTTAAATATTTTGTCTTTGCAGTCAATTCAATTGAATAAACCGTATTTCCTTGAATAGCCGCCGGGGTGCTAATTAATTTAAAACATCTTCTCACTCCTGCGCTAATTCGAGGCATGCGGTAAAAGTAAGCAGGCGCTAATAATTTTAAAACCTCTTCTCACCCCTGCGCTTACCAATGGCATGCAGTAAAAAAATGAATGTGATGAAAAAAAATAATTATTAAAAAATTATTCTGCGGCCGCGGCCCGGTGGTTGGGGACCATTGCTCTACAACATGTCATCGCGCCCACCTTTACACCATGCTAACTATGTATTTCACTGCTTCTCATACGAGATTGCAATGCATACTTGTTCAACAGCCATACCTTTTTTACACTGATGGTTGTGATATAAACAACTTTAACACTCTTGCTAATATGCGCCACACTCTGTGAACCCACACCAAAATGGCGGAAGAGTTTTATTTTGCCTTTAATATGCGTAAACCAGGGGTCTTGTCCCACAGCCATACAGATCACACTGATGGTTGTGATATAAAACAACTTTAACACTCTTACTAATATGTGCCACACTCTGTGAACCCACACCAAACACATTTCTGGAGAACATCGGCTCTGTAACACATTATAAACGCAACGTAAGAATTACCCAGAATGCCATGCATCCCTGACTCTTGACGCACGGAGAGGGAGGGGTGAGGGGGTGGGGTTGGTGCTAGCGGGGTGTATAATATAGCCAAGAGTCATGGATGCATGGCATTCTGGGTAAGTGTTATGTTACGTTTATAATGTGTTACAAAGCCGATGTTTTCCAGAAATGTGTTTGGTGTGGGTTCACAGAGTGTGGCACATATTAGTAAGACTGTTAAAGTTGTTTTATATCACAACCATCAGTGTGATCTGTATGGTTGTGGAACAAGACCCCTGGTTTACGCATAGTAAAGGCAAAATAAAACTCCTCCGCCATTTTGAAAAAGACAACAGGGGAAACGTCACTTGTGTCGTCACGATTTTGACCCGGCGGTAAAAGCAAGCATGCGCTAATAAATTTGGGGAGCTAGTTTGACCCGGCAGTAATTCAAGGCAGGCGCATATTACATGCCCGGCGGAAAATCAAAGAAATACGGTAAGTTGAAAAGGATTTGCAAATCATTGTATTCTGTTTTTATTCCCGATTTAAAAAAACAGGCCAACTTCATCGGTTTTGAGGTTTGTATATTGTTTTCAAAAAAACATTCTGGTGGCTGGCTAATATTCGAATAAATCACTGCAATGGCCGAGCAACCAGACTGGGAAGATCAAGTGTGTGCGACATGAAGCATCATCCTGCTGGAAGTAGTCGTCAGAAAGATGCTGCAGTGCACTCAGAGATTAAAAAAAACAACAACATAGTCAGCAACACCTCAGGCAGGCTGTTCCATTCAGATGAAGCTAAATTGGTACTTAGGGTCCCCACCTATGCCAAAAATATCCACACCACCATTCTATGCCCACCAGCAGCCGGAACTGATTCAAGGCTGCATGATTTATACATTTTAAATTGTTTATTTATTGTTATATATATTCTAAATACACTGTAAAAAAAATAGGTAGATTTTTAGAGCAGGCGTGTCAAAGTCATTTTAGATCGGGAGCCACATAGAGAAAAATCTACTCCCAAGTGGGCCGGACTGGTAAAATCACGACACGATAACTTAAAAATAAAGACGACTTCAGATTCTTATTTTTTTGTTTAAAAATCAAACTTGCAGATCTTGATTGGTGCGGTATATCTTGGTTGGTAGAGTGGCCTTGCCAGCAACTTGAGGGTTCCAGGTTTGATCCCCGCTTCTGCCCTTCTCATCACTACCGCTGTGTCCTTGGGCAAGACACTTTACCCACCCGCTCCCAGTGCCAACCACACTGGAATCAAAATGTAACTTAGATATTGGCTTTTGTCCATGTAAAGCACTTTGAGTCACTAGAAAAAAGCGCTATATAAATATAATTCACTTTAATTCACATTCTGAAAATGTAGACATATTTTTTTACACTTACATGTTGTGGTTAATAGTATTCTGTCTTTATTTTTGTTTATACTTTCTGAATAAATTGTGATGTCGTTCATCAGTCAACTCATTGGTGTTAATTTTTAATCTATCAAGGTAAAAAAATAATATCAAAATTACTGGATGTTATTTATGTACAGTATGTGACGACTTTTGCTGTTGTCGTTGTGCGGGTTCCACTGACCACCAAGGAAGGACATTGCTTTTGCAGGTTTGTCTCACGTTTATTTTTTCCAATAACAAGCTTGTCTGCGTTTGGGTCACTTTTCAGCTCCTTCTCCACTGCTCGCTCCTCGGTTGCTTTTCAGCCATCGTCGTCTGCTCTTTGTTGCTTTTGCTCCTCGGTCGTTGCTGCGGGCTCTCCTCCGCCTTCTGCCTCGTTCTCTCCTCCTTCTCCCTTTTTATACAGCATGAGGAGAAATGTTAATTGTGTACCGGTGCGCGATCCACGCACTTGACTGCGGCGTCGCTCCTGGCACGCCCCACCTCTCCGCTCGGCCGCATTCTCCGCCTCCTTTTCGCCATCTTGTGCCCTGCCCCGCTGCTCGTTCACCGGGTCCGCCTCTCCACAATGTAGTTTGATCATTTTCCTCGACTGGTGCACTGGTTTATTTTTTTTTTTTTTTACATTTGTCGCATCATCTACAAAGATACAAATAATTGCTAGTGCGACATCCAGTGGACACCTTTAGAAACAGCAGTTTCTTTCATTCAAAAATTCTGCCTCACTTAACATTTGCAAGCTCATCCCGCGAGCCGGATAAAACCTGTTCGCGGGCCTGATCAGGCCTGTGGACCGTATGTTTGACCCCCCTATTTTAGAGTAAAGTTTAGCTGCCGAAATTTTACCATAAAATGTACCATGTTTTTTTTTTTGTTTTTTTTTACAATTTATACTGTAATTGGGAAAACAGTACCACTATTTTACTGTAAAATCTACGGTCAAAGTTTTTACAATGTATTACTGTAAATAGAAAAAAAATCTACTGTTTTTGTTTTGTGTTTTTACAGTTAAAGTCTAGCAACTGAGCTATCAGTTTTTACTGAAAAATATTTTTTACATTGTACAATTTGACGGATAAGTTGCTTCAAAATCATGAGTCAAGCAAATATTTAAGTATTTATTATGATGTTTGTCTGTCTATATGTGTTGGCCCTGTGATGAGGTGGCGACTTGTCCAGAGTGTACCCCGCCTTCCGCCTGATTAGAGCTGAGATAGGCACCAGTGCCCCCCGCGACTACAAAGGGAATAAGCTGTAGAAAATGGAAGGGATGGATGGAATGTGCGATGATATAAAATTTGTTGCAATATTAGTGTTGTTTACTTCAGTCATATTGCAGTCTACACGTATCTCTTATGTTTGACTGCCATCTACTGGTCACATTTAGATATGTATGTATAATATACCAAATAAAGTTGCTTTGAGGTCGGTAAGCACAACCAGAAATATTACGTACATTAAGCGAACTGGACTATAAGGCGCAGTGGGGACGGCGTGGTGCGGTTGGGAGAGTGCCTGTGCCAGCAACCTGAGGGTTCCTGGTTCAATCCGCACCTTCTACCGTCCTAGTCGCGTTCGTTGTGTCCTTGAGCAAGACACTTCACCCTTGCTCCTGATGGGTCATGGTTAGCGCTTTTCATGGCAGCTCCCACCATCAGTGTGGGAATGTGGAAATAGTGTCAAAGCGCTTAAAAAGGTGGAAAAGAGCTATAAAAGTATAATCCATTTACCATTTCAATATCGAGCTCTGTGGGGGGAAAAAAAACAGGATTTTAAGTGCGCCTCATAGTCCGCAAAATACGGTCCAATTTTTAAGATGGAAAAAGGAGCTGAAATTGCTCGAGTGGCAAAACAATAAAGGGGGTCGAGGAACAAAAGCGACGGCAAATCAGAAAATAACTGACAAATGGAGTCGAGGGGAAGAGGGAAGGCTTCGTTATAGGGTTGTTATGAGCGCGTTGCCATGGCAGCGGTCGGTTTCTCGCCCTGAATTCCTCATCTTGATCACAACGAGAGGCTGACCTTTCGTGGCGTATACATGCATGCCGGGAAATGTTATTGTTTGCATCAGCCACCCCCCCCCTCCCCGACCCCACCACCGTGCTTGCATAAAGTCACGTAATCAACCCCGTCACTCTAAATACACCACCCTCAGCCTGACAATGACAAAGCAGGGTCCACTACGCCGCCGTCCAAACGTGCGTGTTGCAGGAAACGGGGGGTGTGTATCCCGGGGCGGGCGAGTGCAATACAGCGAGGGTCACAAGTGTCACTCACAAATCATTTTGCCGCTTGTCGTGACGCATACTTGAGAGAGAGAGAGAGAGAGAGAGAGAGAGAGAGAGAGGCCGCCGGCAGACGGCGAGCATGTTTGGGATGACAAACGGAAGGGGCGGAGGTGACTGCTGGATGAAATTGATGGAGAGGGATCATTTCCCAAACACTTCTGAAACGGATGAGTGAATGTCCGTGTTTCCACTGCATCCATTTACTTGTGGCGGACCCCCACACAATTACACTTGGAGGAATGGATTCGGGGCCACTTGTTCGCCCTTTCTCATAAATAGGGATATTTACAGAGTCGGGTTGTACAGTACAACAGTACTACAAACTAGTAAAGTCATACTTGCCAACCTTGAGACTTCTGAATTTGGGAGGTTGGGGGCGAGGGGGTTTGAGGTGGGCGGGGTTTAAGGGGGGGGGGAGTATATTTATAGCTAGAATTCACTGAAATTCAAGTTGTTTTTTTTACAGAGGTGGGTAGTAACGCGCTACATTTACTCCGTTACGTCTACTTGAGTAACTTTTGGGATAAATTGTACTTCTAAGAGTAGTTTTAATGCAACATACTTTTACTTTTACTTGAGTATATTTGTAGAGAAGAAACGCTACTTTTACTGCGCTCCATTTATCTACATTCAGCTCGCTACTCGCTACTTTTTTTTATCGATCTGTTAATGTTTGTTATGGTTTTTCAAAGTAGGAACTACGCATGCCTGCGTTTCACCAATCACATGCAGTCACTGGTGACGTTGGACCAACCAAACAAAGCCAGGCGATCACATGACCGTCACACGTAAAACCCGACTCAAACAAGTTGAAAAACTTTTTCGGGTGTTACCATTTAGTGGTCAATTGTACGAAATATGTACTGTACTGTGCAATCTAATAATAAAAGTTTCAATCAATCAAAAGTGTAAAAGAAAAAAGACACTTTTTTATTTCAACCGTACTTCCCGTCAAAAGCCTAAAGACTGATTGCACAGTTCCTGTCTTCACAATAAAAGTGCCGCTCCATCGCGCCTGCGCTAACAAAATAAGAGTCTCCGAAAGCCGGCGCAAACTACGGAGTTTGCCGCCAATGTATTTCTTGTAAAGTGTATAAAAACAAATATGGAAGCTGAACAAATAAGATGCCAAAAACCGACGACTTTCATGTGGTATTAGACAGAAAGGAGGGACTTTTTTTTTTTAATCAGCACTACTGTCTGATTCCAATCAATGCAAGTCATCAGAATCAGGTAATACACCAACTTATATTCTTGTCTTCATGAAAGATAGGAATCTATATGTTGAACATGCATGTATTTTCATTAAAACACTTTTAACATGTGAACAAAAACGACAAAATAAATAAATATAAATGATATACTGTATATATAAATGTATGTACGGTATGTGTGTATATATATATATATATATATATATATATATATATATATATATATATATATATATATATATATGAGGTAGATCACCTCGACTTGGTCATTTATAAAGTAATTGATTAACGTTGAAAAACTTATTGGGGTGTTACCATTTAGTGGTCAATTGTACGGAATATGTACTGTACTGTGCAATCTACTAATAAAAGTATCAATCTTTCAATCAATCAATGAATGCCTACCGAGCCTATGGTGCTGTTAAGTTATTGTGGCTCAATGTGCCTTTTTTTTTTTAATGTACTATTATTTAATATATATTATTGTTTTAGTTGCTTAAGAGATATTCCTGGCTCTAAATTTGCTTGTTGCTATTATTTTTTTGTGCATTATTTGTTGCCGTAATCATTAAACAAACAGGTTACTCATCAGTTACTCAGTACTTGAGTAGTTTTTTCACAACATAATTTTTACTTTTACTCAAGTAAATAATTGGGTGACTACTCCTTACTTTTACTTGAGTAATACATCTCTAAAGTAACAGTACTCTTACTTGAGTACAATTTCTGGCTACTCTACCCACCTCTGTTTTTTTATTATATATATATATATATATATATATATATATATATATATATAGATTTGAATACGTTGTGCGATTCAGAATCTATTCTAAATTTTTTTTTTTTTATCGTTTTTTATTTTTAATGTGCTGATCATACTTACTGGGGACCCTTGGGAAAAAGAGTAAATATGGCTCATGGGGACCAAATTTAAATCATTCTGCATAATTCCCCCAAATTTGTACGTGACTACTGAAGACAATCAAAAAAAAAAATTTAAATAAATAAATAATAATAATAATCAAATCAAACACGACATGATCCTTGTCATGTCCTGGTGATCATGTTCTGTTTGGCTTTTGGATTTTGTCAGTTCCTCTTTTTTCACTCCCTGCTTTGTTTTCATGACAGCCCATTAGTTTTCACCTATCCTCATGTCACGCACCTGATTCATTTGGACTCATGCACCCGTTGTCAATCACCACATCACTATTTAAACCTGCAGTTGCCAAGCAGTCAGCCTGGAAATTGCTGTTATTCATGCTGATGATCCATGCTGCTCTTTTTCATGCTCTTTTATCATTCCAAGTAAGTTTTCTTCATTCATGCCATAATTTGAATGTTTTGTTTTATGTCCACAGTTCTGCCTTTGTGCGAGTTTTTGTTTATACACTTTGTTTTTGTAGTACTTTTGAGTGTTAAAATTAAAACATGTCATTACCTTCACACCATGACCCCGATCCAGTCGCTTCGCACCTCGGGAAAACAATCCACACCATAGTCCTAGTCTTGACAATCCTCAGAACACAGCACTACAGCTGTCCTCTTTTTAAGTTTCACCACTTAAATTTTGAAGCAAATCCTGCATCTTCTGTGACATTACTGAAAACTGCTATTTAGCATTAATGAAGTTGTCTGCAACTCCAACTACCATATATAGAGGGATATCGAATTGATCTGACTATCATTTAAAAAGGTTTCTCGTTAGGGCAGTATTTTTCAACCATTTTTGAGCTAGGGCAAATTTTTTTCATTGAAAAAATCCAGAGGCACACCAACAGCAGAAAACATAAAAAAATTTTACCTCGGCAGTCGATATCGACAATAAAAAATTCATTCTCCGTATTTTGCGGGTGTTTTCCTGTGTGTAGTTTTTTAGTTCTTGTCTGGCGCTCCTATTGTGGTGGCTTTTCCTGTGTTGTTGGTATTTTCTTGTAGCAGTTTCATGTCTTCCATGAACACTATTCCCCGCACCTGCTTTGTTTTCGCAATCAAGACTATATAAGTTGTGCGGACGCTATCCTTCTTTGTGGGGACAATGTTGATTGTCATGTCATATATGGATGTACTTTGTGGACGCCGTCTGCTCCACACGCTGTAAGTCTTTGCTGTCATCCAGCATTCTGTTTTGTCTACTTTGCAGCCAGTTCAGTTTTAGTTTAGTTTCCCTAAGCTTCAATTCCTTTTCTTAGCGGCACTTAACGGCACTCGCCTTTTGTTTATTTTTGGTTTAAGTGTTGGATACCTTTTCACCTGCACACTGCCTCCCGCATATTGTGATCACTACAAAGCAAATAGCTACCTGCTGCCACCTATTGATATGGAAGAGTATTACACAATCACTCTGCCGAGCTCCAGACAGCACCGACACTCAACAACGGCACATTTGCGGATTATAATTACTGGTTTGCAAAAATATTTTTAACCCAATTAGGTGAAATTAGATAATCTCCCACGGCACACCAGACTGTATCAAGTGTGCCGCGGCACAGTGGTTGAAAAACACTGCGTTATGGGACCTGTTTTTGTGTCCCCATACAGTCAGAGGTCCCCAAAAGGTGACTGTGTAAACAGAGCAATGTCCCAATTAAGTCAGCATTGCCAGAACACACACACACACACACACACACAACTTTGTTACGCCGCGTCGTTAATGGACGCTGAGGCCAGGGCTTGCTGGCAGCAGTAATCATGAGATAGAAACTTTCCGTCGTGGAGGGAATCACTTCTTTTATCCTTTAATCTGTCTGCTGTGGAGGATTTGGGTTGTACTCTCACAATACCATCTGTACTCTGGCGGGTAATAAACTGCTATCATCGACTCCGCTCCGCTGGAAAAAAAACAACCCGATTCTCCCAATGCTGTAAATGTCATATATAGAATGAGACAATATCAGTTTACAAACCACCAGAGATTGTGACTTATTTTGCTTTGTGTTGTCTATTACATTTCCGAAACCAACAAGCAGTCAGTCGTTCCCCAACCAGGGCATGAAAAGACCCTCGGGCTATCGTGATGATAGAGCAGTAAATATGAATCTGGTTTCTTAAAGGCCTACTGAAACCCACTACTACCGACCACGCAGTCTGATAGTTTATATATCAATGATGAAATATTAACATTGCAACACATGCCAATAAGGCCTTTTTAGTTTACTAATTTGCAATTTTAAATTTCGCGCTGAAACGTCTCGGTATGGTGACGCCACGGATTGTCGATGACATTTTGTTCCAGCATCATTCCTAGCTATTAGCTCGTCTGTTTTCATCGCGAAATTCCACAGTATTCTGGACATCTGTCTCGCTGAATCTATTGCAATTTGTTCAATGGACAATGGAGACATCAAAGAAGAAAGCTGTAGGTGGGAAGCAGTGTATTGCGGCCGGCGTTAGCAATACAAACACAGCCGGTGTTTCATTGTTTACATTCCAGAATAATGACAGTGAAGCTTTATTATGGAACAGAGATGTCAAGCGAACACGGTTGGATTGGACCACACACAATGCAGCGATCATTTCGAAAGATCGTGTTTCGAAGAGGGTCCCTTGCGAAGAGCAGTGATGGGCATCGCCACTACCCGTCGACTGGTGCTGAAGAAAGGTGCGGGGCCGTCCTTCAGGTTGTACAGCTACGACCATATAATCTCACTAAAACACTAGTAACACAATAAGCAGATAAGGGATTTTCCAGAAGTATCCTAGTAAATTTGTCTAATAACATCTGAATCACTCCCACTGTGTAGTGTTTTTTTTTGTTTTTTTTTCTTAGTCCTGCACTCTGTTTCCTCATCCAAGAATCTTTCATCCTCGCTCAAATTAATGGGGAAATCGTCGCTTTCTCTGTCCGAATCGCTCCCGCTGCTGGTGGCCATGATTGTAAACAATGTTCAGATGTGAGGAGCTCTACAACCCGTGACGTCACACGCACATCGTCTGCTACTTCCAGTACAGGCAAGGCTATTTTATTAGCGACCAAAAGTTGCGAGCTTTATCGTCGATGTTCTCTACTAAATCCTTTCAGCAAAAATATGGCAATATCGCGAAATGATCAAGTATGACACATAGGATGGAGCTGCTATCCCCGTTTAAATAAGAAAATATCATTTTAGTAGGCCTTTAAGCAAAGTTAATGTCATTATTGTTTGTGTGGAATCTGACAGTGTCCTTAGATATAGCACCTATGCGGTTGAACAGTGTTAGTTGCAACCCTTCGATTCCCTCAGATACATACTCTGGCTCTCAGCGAAGGCGGACACGTTCCCCTCCCTCTCCTTATCTCTCCTGCTTTGTCTTGTCTTATTTTTATAAGAGCCTCTCTTTTACACTGTTCTCGGAAATCCTAAAACATGGGATTGATAAACCGCTCTCTCACTTTGGGTGATCTCGGGATTGGATCACGAATTGGAAAACATCTAGGAGAAGCCTTCCACGCTGCAAGGTGAAATTATCATCAATTTGAGAGCCAGACTGGACAATGAGAGCAGACAAACTATTGGAGTGTGTTTGCTCGCCCGAAACCAAACCAATCCTTATCTACAAGTCGTCTCTCTCTGCAATGCTGTAAAGACGCCAGCGAGACCATTGCAGATAAATATGCGTCTTCAAAGAAACCTGGGCTGTTGACTCTGTTCCGGTACGACAAGCGAGGCGATCTCCAGGCTCATAGACATAACAAGCACCCGTGGACAGATACTCATACATACACACACCCCACGTCTTCGTGGTATGATTGTTTACAAAACAGCGCCCTAATGGCTGCAGCTTCGGACCTCAACCCCAGTTGCAAATTTTCAGTTTTGTATATGCGCTAACATTCACACATGCTGTTGTTGGTCAAGGTGGTTTTTCCTGGTCTCAAACTGACTCTCAAAAGTCATACTAAAGACTATAAAAAATTGGACTAATATATATATATATATATATATATATTGTCAGGTTTTCCCCTGACAGTTTGTCTGTTTTAGTTTTTTCCTCTGCATTTGTCTGTTTCCTCTATGTTTAGTATTTCCTGTCCTTAGTTCCTGTGTAGTGCTCTTATTTTGAGTGCTGTGTTCCTCCTCAGCTGCAGCTGATTGGCACCTGGCCACACCTGTTGCCACTAGCCTGCACCTATTTGTACCTGCTTTGTCTTGTGTCAGTTGCTGCATCATTGTATTGTCTTGTCGATGTCACATCTAGTCGCTCTTGTGATGTGTTATGGCTCCTGTCGTGTTGTACCTTCTCTTCGCAGCATAGCTGGAAGCTATATTGAGTTGATGTTTGTAGCTTACTGTTTTTTGTTCCCTGCTTCCGTTTTATTTTTCATTATACAAGTACGACTTCTTTTTGCCTGTTGGCTACCCGCTAGCTTCCACGCTAAGCTCCTGTTCGTTATTCTCTAGCTCCCAGGCTAGCTCCTTTTTGTTTGATTATCCGCCTCGTGCGCGCTTTGTGTTTGTACCCTTTTGGTTTTGTTTTTTTCTTAGTATTTAGTTAAATCATGTTTACTTACCAAATGCCTGCCTCCTTTTCTGCATCTTGGGGTTCGACAACTACTAACTCTGACATATATAAATATATATATATATATTTATAGGGTTAAATCACCATAAATGATTCCCGGGCGCGGCACCGCTGCTACTCACTGCTCCCCTCACTTCCCAGGGGGTGATCAAGGAGATGGGTCAAATGCAGAGGACAAATTTCACCACAGCTAGTGTGTGTGTGACAATCATTGGTGCTTTAACTTTAACTTCTCGGAAATCCTAAAAATTGGATTGATATACCGCTCTATCACTTTGGGTGATCTCGGGATTTGATCACAAATTGGAAAACATCTGGGAGAAGCCTTCCACTCTGCTAGGCGAAGTGATCATCAATTTTTGAGAGGCAGACTGGACAATTAGAACAGACAATCCATTGGAGTGTGTTTGCTCGCCCGAAACCAAACCAATCCTTATCTACAAGTCGTCTCTCTCTGCATGCTGTAAAGACGCCAGCGAGACCATTGCAGTTCATTTTTTTTTTTTTAACCCAATGCGGGCCCCGAATCCATAAGTTAAAACTTTCAAAGTGTTTTTTTGTGTGTTTATTTTTTTTTTTTTAGTGTGCGGCCCTCAGTTGAAAAAGTTTGGACACACCTCTTCTAGAACAAGGACCGCCTGGCCTTAGGAAATAACTTGCAACTGGGTTCTTTTAGCTAAAGGCTGTTAAAACAGACTTTTTCCTGCACATATTTGTACTTTATGTTGGGATGTCGCATGGCTGCAGTTGTGTGACCTCAAGTATGCAAAAATCCAGGAGCGCAGAAAGCAGGTAAGATGATTTTAATTTCATCAAAGTAAAAGATATAAACAGAAAGCAGTCTTGCATGGAGATGTTCCCAACATAGGTTTTAACTTCGAGCACTGAGGAGTGCTCGAGTGAAACATAAATGTTGATTGACCGCAGCTGAGGACCGCTGCCAATCAACGGCGAGTGTGACAAAAACAGTGCTCAGCGGAGTAAACAGGAAGTATGACAAAATAAGAGCACTGAACAGGAAACAAAGTACAAAACACGAAAAACTATCAGAAAGTAAGTGACAGATCGTTACAGGACCTCCCCCTCAAGGAACAGATACCAGATGTTCCCTGGAAAAGAAAAATGGAAAAAAATGTCCACAAAGTAAGGGAGGATGGAAGGAGGATTTGGTGGAAGGTCGCCAAACCTCGTGTCCCCGCAGCCAGCGAGGGAAAGTCAGGTGGCGACGGCGCGTAGAGCGCCGCTGGAACTGGCGGGGCGGGCGGCCACGGAACAGCCACATCATTGGCCGAAAAAGAGACGAGTGCATCCCGCGAGGAGGACGCCCAGGGCACGGCCACATCCGCGGCTGACGTGGAGGCGGGCGCGCTGAAGCAGGCCCGGAGACAGCAGACAAAGCGGCGGGGGCTGCAGCCAAAACAGATACCTCTGCAGGAGGCGGCTGAGGAGCCGATGTTGGTGCCGGCGTGGAAGCGGCAGACGTCATCAACGGCGTGGAAGCGGCAGACGTCATCAACGGCGTGGAAGCGGCAGACGTCATCAACGGCGTGGAAGCGGCAGACGTCATCGGCGGCGTGAAAGCGGCAGACGTCATCGGCGGCGTGAAAGCGGCAGACGTCATCGGCGGCGTGAAAGCGGCAGACGTCATCGGCGGCGTGAAAGCGGCAGACGTCATCGGCGGCGTGAAAGCGGCAGACGTCATCGGCGGCGTGAAAACGGCAGACGTCATCGGCGGCGTGAAAGCGGCAGACGTCATCGGCGGCGTGAAAGCGGCAGACGTCATCGGCGGCGTGAAAGCGGCAGACGTCATCGGCGGCGTGAAAGCGGCAGACGTCATCGGCGGCGTGAAAGCGGCAGACGTCATCGGCGGCGTGAAAGCGGCAGACGTCATCGGCGGCGTGAAAGTGGCAGACGTCATCGGCGGCGTGAAAGCGGCAGATGACGCCGGGCGAGGAGCAGCAAATGCTGGCCGAGGAATAGCGGATGCCGGCGGTGACGAAGCCCGGCGTGGTGCTGCTCTTGGCGGCGTTGGGGCTCGGCGTGGAGCCGGCGTTGGGGCTCGGCGTTGGGGCTCGGCGTGGAGCCGGCGTTGGGGCTCGGCGTGGAGCCGGCGTTGGGGCTCGGCGTGGAGCCGGCGTTGGGGCTCGGCGTGGAGCCGGCGTTGGGGCTCGGCGTGGAGCCGGCGTTGGGGCTCGGCGTGGAGCCGGCGTTGGGGCTCGGCGTGGAGCCGGCGTTGGGGCTCGGCGTGGAGCCGGCGTTGGGGCTAGGCGTGGAGCCGGCGTTGGGGCTAGGCGTGGAGCCGGCGTTGTGTGCCTGGCTGCACCGCAGTGTATAGTGGGCCCCCCTCCACTAGGTGGCTGCCAGACACCGTTCACACATGCGGGAAAACGTGCCTGCTCGTCGGAGTCCCCCGGTGCGAAAACCAGGGACGGGCGGGAGGGGACCAGGAGGAGGGACGAAGACACGTCCCGTGCCAAGTCCCAGCAGGAGGACAAAAGCGACCTCACTGTGGGCTCCACTGGAGCTCTCGGCGGACCAAAAAAGAGAGCGGGAGCTGGCAAAAAGAGCAGCCGGGGAGCAGCCGCTGGAAGCTGCGTAGGAGCAGGGAGAAGCAGCTCAGCAGACGACGGGAAGGATGGCGGCGGCGGACGTGCCGGTCGGAGAGCCGCAGTCGGCGACGGAGCCGCAGGAGCCGCGAGACGTGAAGGAGGAGGCGGGCGCGCCGGTCGGTGAGCCGTAGCCGGCAGCGTTGCCGAGAGGAAGGATGGCGGCGGAGGACGCGCCGGTCGGAGAGCCGTAGCCGGTAGCGTTGCCGCGGGAGCCGCGAGGCATGCAGGAAGTGGCGGACGTGCTGGTCGGAGAGCCGTAGCCAGTCGTTGAGCCGAGAGGAAAGATGGCGGCGGGGGACGCGCCGGTCGGAGAGCCGAAGCCGGTGGCGTTGCCGCGGGGAGAGGGTCCGCGTCTGTAGGCTGGGACCGCACAAACCTGGCCTTCAAGTCCTCCAGGAATTGTGCGGTCCAGAACGTCGGCTGAGGATTGCCGACAGGGATTCTCGCGAGGTCACAATTTTCTGGCTCGAAGTTACTGTTGGGATGTCGCATGGCTGCAGTTGTGTGACCTCAAGTATGCAAAAATCCAGGAGCGCAGAAAGCAGGTAAGATGATTTTAATTTCATCAAAGTAAAAGATATAAACAGAAAGCAGTCTTGCATGGAGATGTTCCCAACATAGGTTTTAACTTCGAGCACTGAGGAGTGCTCGAGTGAAACATAAATAGACCTATGTTGATTGACCGCAGCTGAGGACCGCTGCCAATCAGCGGCGAGTGTGACAAAAACAGTGCTCAGCGGAGTAAACAGGAAGTATGACAAAATAAGAGCACTGAACAGGAAACAAAGTACAAAACACGAAAAACTATCAGAAAGTAAGTGACAGATCGTTACACTTTATGCTCGTTCAGATATGATATTCTATATACCGTCTCTGATAAATGAGTTGTATTAATCTGACTGTAGTCCTCATTGGATTAGACCACCTTCTCTCTGCAGCTGCCTTTTCTTGCCTGTTTCTTTGAAATGGAAACAATAAGCTGATTGTTATTCCTTAAGGTGGTTTTGTGTGAAAAGGAGAGCGAGAGGCTTGACTTTGTAGTTTATGTCGGGAAGATGGAGTCATGCTGGGACCGATGCGGCGCATTCAGATGAAATCGGCGCTCCAGCTGCCCTTCTCGCCTCCTCCCTCCTTTTCTCCTTGTCCTTCCTCGCAGGGAAAATATTAAGTCAAATTCCAGTAGCGGAGATTCAGGAAGCAGAAAGAGCGAAGCGATCTTACCTGACATCCACGCAGACCAGGAGGGAGTTTTAATGGCCGCTGCTGCAGCAAATATGATGTTTTGATGACAAAAATTCAAGGTTACTTCATCAACATTAGTCTTTTAAAGGGAACATCACTATCAGGATAAACAGAGGGATTTAATTTAAACAAATGTTCATACTTTTCTATGTATTTTATTCAAAACAATTAAACAAAATGGAATAAAATTAATTTTTGTCCTCAAAATTCTACACACAATACCCCATAATGACAATGAAATAGTTTTATTTATTTATTTTTTAATTCTAATTCATCACTGACTAGAATTTGCAATTCCAGTATGTGCGCAAGCCACCAAACCGCTGATAAGCCTGAGTGGAACTGAAATGCTTGAATGTCCAGGGGGAGTGGAGTTTTTGGATTTTGGAATGGTTCATATCGGTTGAGAAATAGGGGATATGGAGATGTTTTTACAGTGCCCATTCATATACCGTATGTCCTTAATTTTCCGCCGGGTATATAGTATGCGCCTGTCTAGAATTACTGCCGGGTTAAACTCGTTTTGCAAAATAATTAGCGCAAGCTCAGGATTAACGCTGGGTCAAACTCGTTTCGCTAAATATTATTTTTATTAGCGCATGTCTAGAATTTCCGCCGGGTCAAACTCTTTCCGCAAAATAATTAGCATATGCCTAGAATTTCCACCGGGTCAAACTCGTCACGTCACGAGTGACACTTCACCTGTCATCATTTTCAAAGTGGAGGAGGCTGATTTCAATAATTTGAAATTGCATAAAGGGAAGAAGATTAAGAGCTATTCAGTAGGATTTAAGGTCCAAGCTATTGAATATGCTAAAAAGAACAGTAAGCAGCTATGTTTTATTAATATACCGTAGCTGCGTGTGTCAAATATGAGTCATTAAATGACTCCAGCCTCCTGGTGGTAGAGGGCGCTAGTGATCCTTCTTGCGACTACTCGGCTGCAGAAGAAGTGACAACAAGCAGCAAGAGTGAGCAGCGATCGTTTATTTTTTCCTCTCGCTTGCACTTTTAACATGGAGGATTACATATCTAAAATAAAACAGTTTTCTAAACTGGACTTTCAATCGAAGCAGGAGGTAATAAAGGAAGATGTCCATCGAGACTGAGAGACTTTTAAAACTGAAGAAAGATAAGGAAGACTTCTATAAACAAGTTATCGATGCTTTTGATCAGAAGGAGCTGAGCATGGACTTCATTTATAAGTAAAGGTAAGACCATAATAACATTTTTTTTTATAAAATGTGCTTTTCATGATGGTATCCTTACATCACACTCAAATGTATAAGCGCAGGCCTAAATTTACCGCATGCCTTTGGTAAACGCCGGAGTGAGAAGAGGTTTTAAAATAATTAGCGCATGCTTACCTTTACCGCATGCCTTTGGTGAACGCCGGAGTGAGAAGAGGTTTTAAATTAATTAGCGCCCCGGCGGAAATTTAAGGAAAAACACTATGTATGTATGTTTATATATATATATATATTTGTCGACCGAAAAAAAAAAAAAAAAAAAATTCCACATCGTCATTATGGGGTATTGTGCGTAGAATTTTGAGGACAAAAATGCATTTATTCCATTTTGGAATAAGGCTGTAACACAACAAAGAAAAAGTGAAGTGCTGTGAAAGTGTTCCAAGGTCCACTGTACCTGTCATTAATCAAAATTCAAAAGTGGGATTAATCTGAACAAAATATTTAATAAATTGACAGCACTAATTCAAATAATTACATTAAAATTACTGGAATCAAAAAACAATCCTGGACAACAGCCTTGAAACTGATAATGGAAATTAATAAAATAATCATTTATCGTTATGAATACACTAGAAATAATCAATTAGTATAAATAATAGTAACAATCCTGATATATTTCTACATTGGTTTTAATAACACTGATAAATGTTTAATTAGTGCTGTCAAATGATTATATTTTTAAACAGGGTAGCTTTGTATTAATAAAGCTGGAATTTTGATATTGACATAATCAGTCAATTTTATACGTACATGTAAATGTCGAAGTTTTATTCTCCCTTTCATTATTTTCTAAAAACATTTTAGTTTTTATTTAAAAATTATTTTACCTGTATAAATAATATTTGGCCCTGCGATAAGGTGGCGACTTGTCCAGGGTGTACGCCGCCTTCCGCCCGATTGTAGCTGAGATAGGCGCCAGCGCCCCCCGCGACCCCAAAAGGGAATAAGCAGTAGAAAATGGATGGATAATAATATTTGCATGCTTATGCATTTTGAAATGATTGTTTACAGTTGTATTGTGGATGAATGCAGCTTAAGAGGACAAGTAAAAATTGCAATAAATTAATTAAATGTGACAACTCAAAGGATCGGCCCCGGCTCACCTCTGACCCTGAATAGGAAAGTAATTTTAGAATGAATTTAGATAATTTGAACAATTTCCTTTGTGGATCACTAAAGTCGAAGTCTAAAATAAAAATATGTTCAAATGTAGCTATGAACACTCAACATGTCTGCATGCAGTTGAGATGTTTTTACACTAGGAGGCACTGTGACAGCAGTGGTGCTGGGGGTCGTGTATAACACACACACACACACACACACACACACAGATAATTGAAGTGAATAGAAATGTAGAAAGGACAAAAGGGAAGGATGGAGTGAACGAAATCATCGGAGGAAGGAAAAGTGTGAAAGCAGGAAAGAAGAAGTCAAAGAGGACCGAGGTCAAACGCCTGTGTTTATGTTGAGCGTGTCGGACGGACGGGCGTGTGTTTGCGTGCGAGTCCGCGCGCCTTCACATTTGTCATACTTGTCACCGCATGGAGTGCGAGTGTGTCGGCTTCCCCGTAATTGCAACTGTGTGTTTTTGTGTTGACCTGTTGACTGCGGGCCTGCGTCACGGCCGGGAAGGAATCTCATGTTGCCGTGCAGCTAACGAGCCCACCATGCCGCTCATGTTGCTGCACGTGGGTTTTTTTCACGTTTCCCTCCATTCTCCCGTCCACGCACCCTCGTAGCTTTTGTTTTCCGACACATGTTGTTGACTATGTTGTTGTGCGTACAGTATTGTGTAGTTCACTGCTCATCTTTTAATAGTAACACACAGAACCTCTTATTGCTTCATCGGACCTCGCGGATTGTTCTGTGGTGATCATTTCCCCGTTTAGTGCAGGGGTCGGCAACCCAAAATGTTGAAAGAGCCATATTGGACCCAAAAAATAAATACAAATCTGTCTGGAGCCTTAACATTTTTTTTATTATTATTTGTTATAATGAAGCTGCGATGAGGTGGCGACTTGTCCAGGGTGTACACCGCCTTCCGCCCGATTGTAGCTGAGATAGGCGCCAGCAACCCCAAAGGGAATAAGCGGTATAAAAAATGGATGGATGGTTTTAATGAAGGCAACACATGATGTAAGTGTCTATATTAGCTATATTAGCCTTCTATCAAAGTGACTTTAAAAGTCTCATACAAGTGTTAAAATGAAGGTAACGCATGTTTTAAGTGTTTATATTAGCCTACTATCAAAATGACTTAGTCTTACATCGTGTGTTGCCTTCATTAAAACACTTATATAAGAATTTTTAAGTCATTTTGATAGAACGCTAATATAGACACTTACATCATGTGTTGCCTTCATTATAACACGTTTATAAGTGTCTATATTAGCCTACCATCAAAATGACTTTAAAAGTCGTATATAAGGGTTATAATGAAGGCAACATATGTTGTGTCTATTAGCTTTATTAGCCTACTATCAAAATACTTTAAAATTCTTATATAAGTGTTACAATGAAGGCAACACATGATGTAAGTGTCTATATTAGCCTACTATCAAAATGATTTAGTCTTACATCGTGTGTTGCCTTCATTAAAACACTTATATAAGAATTTTTAAGTCATTTTGATAGAACGCTAATATAGACACTTACATCATGTGTTGCTTTCATTATAACAGGTTTATAAGTGCCTATATTAGCCTACTATCAAAATACTTTAAAATTCTTATATAAGTGTTACAATGAAGGCAACACATGATGTAAGTGTCTACATTAGCTGTATTAGCCTACTATCAAAGTGACTTTAAAATTATTTTTAAGTGTTTTAAGGAAGGCAACACATGATGTAAGTGGCTATATTAGCTATATTAGCCTACTATCAAAATGACTTTAAAATTATTTTAAAGTGTTTTAATGAAGGCAACACATGATGTAAGTGTCTAATTAGCTATATTAGCCTACTATCAAAATGATTTTAAAAGTCTTACATTGTGTGCTGCCTTCATTATAACACTTATATAAGACTTTTAAAGTCATTTTGATGGTAGGCTAATATAGACACTTACATCATGTGTTGCCTTCATTATAAGACTTTAAAAGTAAGTCGCATGTAAGTGTTATAAGTGTCTATATTAGCCTACTATCAAAATGATTTTAAACGTCTTATATAAGTGTTATAATGAAGGCAACATATGTTGTGTCTATATTAGCTGTATTAGCCTACTGTCAAAATACTTTAAAATTCTTATATAAGTGTTACAATGAAGGCAACACATGATGTGTTTGTATTAGCTTACTATCAAAATGACTATAAAATTATTTTAAAGTTTTTTAATGAAGGCATCACATGATGTAAGTGTCTATATTAGCTATATTAGCCTACTATGACAATGACTTAGTCTTACATCGTGTGTTGCCTTCATTAAAACACTTATATCAGAATTTTAAAGTCATTTTGATAGAACACTAATATAGACACTTACATTATGTGTTACCTTCTTTATAACACATTTATAAGTGTCTATATTAGCCTACTATCAAAATGACTTTGAAAGTCTGATATAAGTGTTTTAATGAAGGCAACACATGATGTCTCTGTATTAGCTATATTAGCCTACTATCAAAATACTTTAAAATTCTTATATAAGTGTTACAATGAAGGCAACACATGATGTGTCTATATTAGCTATGTTAGCCTACTATCAAAATTACTTTAAAAGTCTTATACAAACTACTGAAACACTCTTATACACACTGCTGAAATGCTCTCACATATACGACTGAAATGCTCTCACATACACGACTGAAATGCTCCCGCATACACTGCTGAAATGCTCTCACACACTAATGAAATGCTCTCACATAAACAACTGATTTTTATTTCTCTCACACACACTACTGACACACTTTTATACACACTACTAAAACACTCTTATACACACTACTGAAATGCTCTCACATAAACAACTGAAACGTTATTCTCTCGCATAGCCTACTGAAACACTCTTTTACACACGACTGAAACGATCTCACATACACTACTGAAACGCTCTCACATACACTACTGAAACGCTCTTATACACACTGCTGAAATGCTCTCACATACACGACTGAAATGCTCTCACATACACGACTGAAATGCTCTCACATACACTACTGAAATGCTTTCGCATACACTGCTAAAATGCTCTCACACACTAATGAAATGCTCTCACATAAACAACTGATTTTTATTTCTCACACACACTACTGACACACTTTTATACACAATACTGAAACACTCATACACACTACTGAAATGCTCTCACATAAACAACTGAAACGTTATTCTCTCGCACAGCCTACTGAAACACTCTTTTACACACGACTGAAACGCTCTCACATACACTACTGAAACGCTCTCACATACACGACTGAAACGCTCTTATACACACTGCTGAAATGCTCTCACATACACGACTGAAATGCTCTCGCATACACGACTGAAATGCTCTCGCATACACGACTGAAATGCTCTCACACACACACTAATGAAATGCTCTCACATAAACAACTGATTGTATTTCTCTCACACACACTACTGACACACTTTTATACACAATACTGAAACACTCATACACACTGCTGAAATGCTCTCACATAAACAACTGAAACGTTTTTCTCTCGCACAGCCTACTGAAACACTCTTTTACACACTACTGAAACGCTCTCACATACACTACTGAAACGCTCTTACATACACTACTGAAATGCTCTTATACACACTGCTGAAATGCTCTCACATACACGACTGAAATGCTCTCACATACACTGCTGAAATGCTCTCGCATACACTGCTGAAATGCTCTCACACACTAATGAAATACTCTCACATAAACAACTGATTTGTATTTCTCTCACACACACTACTGACACACTTTTATACACAATACTGAAACACTCATACACACTACTGAAATGCTCTCACATAAACAACTGAAACGTTTTTCTCTCGCACAGCCTACTGAAACACTTTTACACACGACTGAAACGCTCTCACATACACGACTGAAACGCTCTCGCATACACGACTGAAAAGCTCTCGCATACACTACTGAAACGCTCTCGCATACACTACCGAAATGCTCACGCATTCACTGCTGGAATGCTCTCGCATTCGCTGCTGGAATGCTCTCGCATACGCTGCTGGAATGCTCTCGCATACGCTGCTGAAATGCTCTCACACACACTGCTGAAATGCTCTTACATACACTGCTGAAATGCTCCTGCTTAAATGCTCTCACATACACGACTGATATACATCTTTAAATATCCAAGTTGGGGTGGATATTTCTTCTGAATCTATGGTTAAAGAAGGAGGCAGCCACCTGTACAAGTAACATTTAATTTGTTCTTCTCTGCTATTATTCCATTCAGCCTGGGAAAATAGTTCTGAGTCACCATCTGTACGAAAAAGTCAAGGTTAAAGCATGCTTTGATAAAAGTGTGTGTGTGTGTGTGTGTGTGTGTGTGTGTGCGTGCGTGTGCGTGTGTGTGCGTGCGTGTGCGTGTGTGTGTGTGCATTCACTGCCTGGCTTAGGAGTGGAAATTGTATGGAAGAAATTGTTGTGTGATTATTGCACCTCAGCAAGATGGGGTACCATAGCAACCAATATTAGTCATCCGTTTTCTTTATTTTTTTATTAATTTTTGTGTTTGCGCACTCGCACACATGCCCATGACACACACGTTCAGTAATTACAGCGCCGATTTGAACTTTTGCAGAGTCTTGTCCATTCTGTTTGGCTGAGACTGAGCGACAATGTTGTCAGGCTTCCTTGGAGAAGTCTTATTGACTTTTGACACGGACATCAATACCTCCATCTACAAACTTATTTGGTTCTTCAACGTGATTTGCCAACCGAAACCATCCTATCGTAAAGCAGAGTTCCCCATAAGAATCAATGTAAACACAAATAATTGATCATAGCCTTGACAAAAGTCTTTATTTTAGCTTGTGAAAACTGCACAGTTTGAAGACACATTAATAAATGTGTGTTTTTGTTTGTGTGTGTGTATGAATGTGTGTATATGTGAGTGTGTATATATATATATATATATATATATGTATGTATGTATGTGAAGATATGTTTATGTATGTATGTATATATATATATATATATATGTATATATATATCATTACACTGTAATGATACCAAGTGCAAGAGCGTATCTATTCGATACTACAATGATTACATCTATATTTGTTATCATCACAAACTCTGAAGCGACTGGGATGGGAGTCAGCACCTCCAAGTCGGAGTTCATGGTTCTCGTCCGTAAAAGGGTGGAGTGCCATCTCCGGGTTGGGGAGGAGACCAAGTGACCCAAGTGAAGGAGTTCAAGTACCTCGGAGTCTTGTTCACGAGTGAGGGAAGAGTGGATCGTGAGATTGACAGGCGGATCGGTGCGGCGTCTTCAGTAATGCGGACGTTGTACTGATCCGATGTGGTGAAGAAGGAGCTGAGCCGGAAGCCAAAGCTCTCAATTTATCGGTCAGTCTACGTTTCCACCCTCACCTATGGTCATGAGCTTTGGGTTATATGATCTTTTTTCTTTGTTTGAGTGCATAAGAAGACACATATTTATCCATAATTATAACTACAAAAATATTTGCAACCACAACTAGCTTCTTTTTGCAAACCCATTTTTATTTTTATTTTTTTGGGCAAATCCAGTTTGCAAATACATTTTTTTTTTGTTTAATGTTTTTGTTGTTGTTTGCAAATCTTATTGTGTTTGGTTGTATAAAAAGACACACATTTATATCTCCAGAATGAAAACTACAAAAATATTATTTGCAAGCAAAAGTAGTTTTCATCCATTTTTTATGGAATGCAAATCATATTTTTGTGTGCAATTTTTTTTGCAAATCCATTTTTTTGTTTACATTTTTATGTCGTTTGCAATTTTATTTGTTCTTGTTTGCTTGCATAAGATGACACACATTCCTCTCCATAATTACAACCACAAAAATAATACTTGCAAATGTATTTTTTTTTTTTTTTTGCAAATCCAGCTTTTTGTTTGGATTCCACTTTTTTGTAAACTTTTTATGTTGTTGTTTGCCAATCTTTTTTTGATTGGTTGCATAAAAATATATATTTCTCTCCATAATTTTAAACACAAAAATAGTATTTCCAACCTAAACTTGTTTTGTTTTTTTTTGCAAATCTTTTTGGGGTTGCAAATATTTTTTTTGTCGGGGTTTGAATATTTAAATAGTTGTTTGGAAATCTTTGTTTGCAAATGATTTTATTTGTTAAGTTGCATAAAAAGATAACTTTATCTCCATAATTTTAACCACAAAACCATATTTACAACCAAAACCAGTTTCTATTTGCAAATCGGGTTTTTTTTGTTTTAAAATTTTATGTCATTTGCCTTAGAAAACAAATTCATCTCCATAATTATAACCAGACAAATATTTGCAACTAAAATTTGTTTTTGCTAGTCTATTTTTTTTAAATCCAGCTTTTTGTTTGCAAATCAAATTATTTTTGTTAAATGTTTTTGTTGTTTGCAAATCTTATTTTGTGTGGTTCAAAATACATAAAAAGACACATTTCTCTCCATAGTTATAACTACAAAAATATGTGGAACCAAAACTTTTTTTTTTTTTTGCAAATCCGTTTTTATATTCTGCTGTTTGCAAATCTTTTTTTCTTTGTTTGCTTGCATAAGAAGACACATTTCTCTCCATAATTATAACCACATTTTTGCCCATATTTGAAACCAAATCTAGTTTTTTTGTTAACCCTTTTTTTTTTTTTTTGCAAATACAGCTTTTAGTTTGCAAATGCATTTTTTTTTGTAAAAATTTTGTTTGCCAATTTTTTTTATTTTTTTTTGTTGCACGCAAAAACACATATCTCGCCATAATTATAACTACGAAAATATTATTTGCGTACAAAACTAGTTTTTGTTTGCAAATCTTTTGCAAGTAATTTTTTCATGGGTTGTAAATCATATTTTTGTAAGGTTGTTTAAAAATACTCAGATGTTTCTCCACAAAAGAAGACGAATCGGTGCAACTACTGTAGCTGGAAGTTTTGTTTTCTTTGCTGCAGTTTGTCTTCCACTTTTTTTTTTTTGTACTCATTCCCTGCGTGACTCCTCTCCCAGCTAAGATTTTTCAGGTTTTTGTCAAAAGCAGCTTTGTTGCCGCAGCCTTTCCTTGTTCGCTGACACTATTTTTTACTCCGTCTCCATGCAGCTTTCTTCGCCTCCAGTCCCTTCATCTCACCATCTTTAATGGTTTTACTGTTCTGTCGTCCTTCTGCTTCCATTTTCTTTATGCGTGTCACTCTTTCTGCAACGTTTTGTGTAAGCGATGACACCTATTAGCTTTTTAACCCCCCTGCCCCCTTTCCAACCGTCAACTTGTCATTGCCATCTTCCTCCGTTTTTATCCTCATCTTACTACCTTCATTTCACTCTCCGTCCTGTTTTTGTCGCAAACTCCTTTCACTGACCACCTTTGACATAGACAGCAATGGCCAATGAAGGAAGGAAGTGTGTGTGCGGTGTGTGTGAGTGTGCGTGCATGAGTGTGTGTGAGTGTGTTGAGTTGCACATCAGGAAGGAAGCATATCCCTTGGACATGGTGCTCCTTCACAAACACAAAAACACCACCCCAATACTTTGACGTACTGTATTTCCTCCTGACCACCAGCGTCCACTGCAGTGGACATTTGTGTTTTACATACGTTTAATAAAAAATGTGCATACAAAAAAAAAAATTCAGACTATAAGGCGCACTTAAAATCGATTGGTATTTTTTCTATAATCAACAATGCGCCTGATACAACCTGGTGCGCTACTTATGTATGGTTGTGCTTACCGACCTCGGAGCAAATTTTTTTTTTGGTACATGGTGCAACAAGTGTGAGCAGTATATTGTCATGTTCAAAACACTGATGACATCTATTAAACGAGACAAGAAGCAAGGAATTAAACAGACACGGAATTAAATTTGGCTCAAATTGAGGACAGAAGCCTGGACACTGTACCCTTGTACAGTGTCTCGACACGCTCTGACAAAAGATTGTATGCCACCTCTTTTATTTGGACTTTCCCTGATTACATGGCAACAGCTGTTTCTAAGGGACGTGGGTCGTAAACAGCCATCGCCTTTGGTTACAGAACAGTTCAAAGAAAAGGTTGTAAACAGTTCACAGAAAAGGTCGTGAAACAGTTCAAACAAGCTGTGCCTGGAGGGGAGTCAGGCCCTGCTTCCTCTCCGTATTGTAGTTCTTGGGTTAGACAATAACTTTCTGTTGATTACAATACATGAAAGAAACAGAACACCTTCATGTTGCTTCCCATCCTACACAGTGGAGTTTTACAAGCCGTTTGATTGGTAGGATTAAAGACAGCTTTTGTCTTCTCACCGGGAACTAATCTCAACACAAAGTTTGGTGATAACTTAGATACAATTATTCTGTCATAGATGGCAGTCACACATAGGAGATATGTCTCGACTGCAGGTTGCTTGTTTAATAAATGTCGGTCGCAAGTACCCGTAAGCAAGCAACACCGAAACGTTGTTGTTTTATTGATAATGTGGAATATTACGCACAGCGCTGAAAAATCTGTCAAAATGTTTTAGTACGACTTTCGGAAGCTGCGAAGTCTCATTGCTTGGCGAAACGCAAAGCATACTAGCTACCGTAGTCGGACGTACTGTGCTTCAACCTACGATTATTATTATGGTGTGTTTAAGGACCCCAAAATGGCACCTTTTAAGAGAAATTATCTGGCATTTTGTTTCGCAAAAACTACTTTTCTTACCTACTGGTAGCTGCTGATGTGCATTTGGGATCTGCATAAGTCTAGAAAATGTGCGCCATAGTTGTTTTTCTCTATCCTCTTGTTGTGGGGCATTCTAATATAAAGTAGCGAACAGTTCTAACTTATATCTGTCAGTAGACTCTCTATGGAAGCGGTAAAAACTACCGGTACTACAAGGATGATGGGGGAAGACACTGTCGAAGTAGAGGCACATAAATAAGACCGCCCAAAACTTGGGCATCCTGAAGAGACGGTCCGAAAACAACTTGAAGATGGTATGTAAAACATAATCTATGCAACATTTTGACCAAAGAACCACCATTACATGTTTTGTAGACCATAAGAAAGTCTTTTACATGTAGAGGGGAAAAAAATCATAATATGACTATGTGAAAGTTCACCTGAGGCCAATGGATCTTTTCGAGCCCAGGTAGCAGGTTTCAATCAATCAATGTTTATTTATATAGCCCTAAATCACAAGTGCCTCAAAGAACTGCATAAACCATAACGACATCCTCGGTAGAGCCCACATAAGGGCAAGGAAAAACTCACCCCAGTGGGACGTCGACATTGATGACTATGAGAAACCTTGGAGAGGACCGCATATGTGGGAACCCCTTGGGGACTGAAAGCAATGGATGTTGAGCGGATCTAACATGAAATTGTGAAAATCCAATCCAAAGAGCTTTGAACAAGTCTTTTATTTTCATATACACTCTTGTGCAGGACTTTTTAGTCTTGTGTGCTCGTGGTGGGGTTGTTCTTTCTCTCGTCGGGTGCGCGCGCTCTGCTCTCATCCGCCCTTCTCACTCGTGGCCGCGGCACCCTGCTGATAAAAGCGACAGGTGATTAGATAATGTTATCCCAGCTAGGTAATCTACTCACTTGTCAGCTGAGCTTCGAAGCCGGGCCATTCACACGCTAGTCTATTCCCGCAGGAGGTGCGCCGACCACGCCTCCCTCCACAGACTCCTTTAATGCGCCTTTTGTATGAAAGTAGACCTGAATAGACCCACTCATCGGCAGTGTTTCTTATACTCTGGACCGAAAAATACAATAAGCCAAAAACAAGGATGCCGGTTTTTCTGAAGGATATCTGTTTTCTGTTTTTTCTTTTTTTTAGTTGTTTTTTTTTTTGCCATTAAACATTTCTGATGGAACCTGCACACAAAGCTTTCAAACACTTTCGCCGGAACTTTTTTCATGGCGTTCATTTCAACCAAGCGCCAACAGCTCTTTATGTTTTGCGAATTGCTTTGCAACTGCTTCCACTAACACCAGACATTAGACCCATGCTTGTCTCCATCATGGAATCCAACGTGTGATCGACCCTGCCTCACCTGAAAAGATCCAAAAATTGGTCTACTCAGTTCCCAACCGTTTACTGAGTGTTGTTAAAAGCAAAGGCCATGTAACACAGTGGCAAAAATGCCCCTTCGCCAACTTTTTTGCAATGTGTTGCCGCCATTAAATTCTAAGTTAATGATTATTTGCAAAAAAAAAAAACGTTTCTCAGTTTGAACTTTTAAGGCCTACTGAAATGAGATTTTCTTATTTAAACGGGGATAGCAGGTCCATTCTATGTGTCATACTTCATCATTTCGCGATATTGCCATATTTTTGATGAAAGGATTTAGTAGAGAACATCGACGATAAAGTTCGCAACTTTTGGTCGCTAATAAAAAAGCCTTGCCTGTACCGGAAGTCGCAGACGATGTGCGCATGACGTCACGGGTTGTAAGGCTCCTCACATCCTCACATTGTTTACAATCATGGCCACCAGCAGCGAGAGCGATTCGACCGAGAAAGCGACGATTTCCCCATCAATTTGAGCGAGGATGAAAGATTCGTGAATGAGGAAAGTGAGAGTGAAAGACTAGAAAAAAGAAAAAAAAATGCGAGGGCAGTGGGAGCGATTCAGATGTTATTAGACAAATTTACTAGGATAATTCTGGAAAATCCCTTATCTGCTTATTGTGTTACGAGTGTTTTGGTAAGATTATATGGTACCTGAAAGTCGGAGGGGTGTGGTGACCCCCAGTGTCTCCGGTGGGAGGAGGTAAGAGAGTCCGCAGCTGCAGGAGGACATGAGCTCCGCTCATGTTTCTGGTAACAGCCGACTTATTACTACAATTTTCTCACCGAATCCTGCCGGTTGACATGTGGTCGGGAACCATGTTCGCTTGACCGCTCTATTCCATAGTAAAGCTTCATCTTCGGGAATGTAAATAAGGAAACACCGGCTGTGTTTGTGTTGCCAAAAGCCAGCTGCAATACACCGCTTCCCACCTACATCTTTCTTCTTTGACTCCTCCATTATTAATTGAACAAATTGCAAAAGATTCAGCAACACAGACGTCCAGAATACTGTGTAATTATGCGATGAAAAGAGACGACTTTTAGCCGTGAGTGGTGCTGGAAGAACATGTTCGCTACGTTTTCAACAGGATACTGCGCGGTAAATTTAAAATTGCAATTTAGTAAACTAAAAAGGCCGTATTGGCATGTGTTGCAATGTTAATATTTCATCATTGATATATAAACTATCAGACTGCGTGGTGGGTAGTAGTGGGTTTCAGTAGGCCTTTAAATATCCTGTCTTTGCAATCTATTCAATTGAGTTTAAGTTAAAAATAATTTGCAAGTTATTGTATTTTGTTTTTATTTACGAATTACACAATGGGCCACTGGTTGTGGGTTTTTGTAGCTTCCGCCAGTCTCCTACTTCCCTCCATCGCCATGGTTTCCCCCAGGCGTACGTTGCTCATCATGCTGAAGACATCTCTGCCACAGCCATCTGAGAGATGGGGAATGCTCTTCTGTTTCAGATCAGACTCTCTCGAGATTCTCTGCAGTCAGAATCAATCTAATAAACCTCGGAGGATTGCTTCTCAGCAGCATCAATGAAGCCTTTTCGTTGGAGTGTCTGTGCTTGTGCAACAGGGTCCGGTGTGGCCGTGCAAGTGGACGTTTGGTAAACTTCACTCTGTTGAGTTGACAGCTCGGGATTTTAGCTCGATACCGCACTCTCATTTGAAGGACCGAGGTCGGAGCCCCGGGCAAAATGCTGTGGCTGGACCACCAGCTGACAGCATAGGGATGGCTATCACAGCTCAGTCCCATAATGACACACATACACAAACGGTATTTATTATGTTTTATGTTTTATTATTTTATTATTGTATTTTTTTATGTATTTTTTTATATAATTACTATTCATTAATTCAATACATTTATTTGAATTAACATATTTTTTAATGTTTTTTTAATATAAAAGTACTTACTAAATTAATTATTGTTAATTATTTATTTATTTTTTTTTACTTTTAATATCAGTTACTACATTTTTAGCTACTAATAATACTGTCAAACATGGAGTATGAGGTGGTTTGTTTTACCGAGGCAAAGGAAAATTGGCACGAGCAAGACGTGAATGTGAGTACATATTTATTTATTTTACTAAAAAACTACAAACAAAGGAAGCAAAACATGGCTATAAAACAACAAATAGCAATATGGCATGACTATGGACAAAATAAAACCAAAACTCAAGTGTGACATAAAAAACTTACGTGGCATGGACAGAATGAGAAAACAGGCATGGCATGGCATGAAGGAAGTATAGGTAACGTCGCCAGGCTGACCACCTGGCTACTACAGGTTTAAATAATACCGGTGATTGAACAGGTGCGTGACATGACGGGTGAAACTAATAAGTTGGCATGGTAACAAAGCAAACAAGGAAGTGCGGGAACAGGAACTGATTGTCCAAAAAACTAAACCGAACATGACCAAAACAAAGCATGATCCCATAGACGTGACAAATAGAAATATTTTTATTGTAGCATTTGTTGCTAAATAATAGGTAACATGTTTATTTTATTGTATTTGCAAATACAAAAAATATCTGACATTAGTTAATTAAATTATTTTTTTTTTTTATATAGTTACATAATTAAATATTACTCTTGATTAATCAATTGTTTTGTGTTCAAATATTAGTCACTAAATTAATAGGTGGTAATGATTTAATGAATTTGTTTTGGATTATTGGTTGATTGAGTAAATATTTTAATAATTTTACTAAATTAATTGATATTCCTTATTAATCCGATAATTTAATTTTTTAATTGTACTATTAGTTACTATATTAAGTTATTATAATATTATTAATTTGTGTTGGATTGTAGTTCCCTTTGGTGATACATTGATTAATCATACTCTTTATTAATGTTAAAACTATTACTATTAAATAGTTATTATTGATAAATTAATTATTTTTTGCTACTAAATAATAATAGTAATATTACTTACAAATATTGACTACCGTTTTATTATACTGTTGTTTACTTAGTTATTAGTTAATTCAGTGACTAATATTTAGATACATCATTGATTGTATTAATAATAACCTTAATTTTGATTACTCTTTTTTTGTTATTTCACCTTTTGCACTAAAATACTGCATTTTTAGTCAATTTTACTGATTGTTTCTGGAGATGAGACACCAGGTGTGTGTGTGTGCGTGTGTGTTTTGTTTTTCTACCCTTCTTGAGACATTAACAAGGAAAAGTACCTTCCATATGAGGAGGTGTGAACAAGTTAGGACAGAAATCATTGTCCCAATGGGGAAAAAATGAGGGATTTTTTTCAAAAATGACTGTTTTAAAAGTGCTCCCCCTTTGGTCAACATATGAAATAACAAGTGTGTGTACAAACTTGAAGTGCTCCCCTTCTGGCCAGCATATGTAATAACAAGTGTTTGTAAGAAATTGAAATGAGCCCCCTTTAGCCAAAATTAATGAAAAAAAATAAACACGTTCATAGAGATATACTGTACTAACTTGAAGTAAATAATGAAGATAAAAATCTTTTATTTTTTTTTAATTCCAAAAAAATGTAACTAAAATCTTACCTTTTTTATATTTGCATAGTATGTGTATACACCATATTGCCAAAAGTATTTGGCCACCTGCCTTGACTCACATATGAACTTTAAGTGCCATCCCATTCCTAACCCATAGGGTTCAATATAATCTCTGTCCACCTTTTGCAGCTATTACTGCTTCAACTCTTCTGGGAAGGCTGTCCACAAGGTTGCAAATTGTGTTTAAAGGAATCTCCACCCATCTTCCAAAAGCGCATTGGTGAGGTCACACACTGATGTTGCTCGAGAAGGCCTGGCTCTCAGTCTCCGTTCTAATTCATCCCGAAGATGTTCTATCGGTTTTAGGTCAGGACTCTGTGCAGGCCAGTCAAGTTCATCCACACCAGACTCTGTCATCCCTGTCTTTATGGACCTTGCTTTGTGCACTGGTGTACAGTCATGTTGGAAGAGGAAGGGGCCCGCAGAAAGTCTTTGCACTATGCACTTCAGCATCGGCTGACCCCTCTCTGTCAGTTTACATGGCCTACCACTTGGTGGCTGAGTTGCTGTTGTTCCCAAAATCTTCCCTTTTCTTGTGATAAAGTTGACTTTGGAATATTTAGGAGCGAGGACATTTTACGACTGGATTTGTTGCACAGGTGGCATCTTATGACAGTTCAATGGTTGAAATCACTGAGAGCGGCCCATTCTTTCACAAATATTTGTCGACACAGTCTCCATGCCTAAGTGGTTGATTTTATAAGCCTGTGGCCGGGCCAAGTGATTAGGACACCTGGTTCTGATCATGTGGATGGGTGGCCAAATACTTTTGGCAATAGAGTGTCAGAGTTAGTTTGTGACGAACCCCAAGATGCAGAGAAGGAGGCAGGCATTGAGTGAGAAAACATGATTTCATCAAAATAGTAGAACAAGAACAAACAAAAGGGTACAAAAGGCAAATAACCAACTAAGAGAGCTAGCATGGGAGCTAGAAAACTAAAGGAACTTAGCATCGAAGGGGCCTAGCGTGGAAGCTAGCGGGTAGCGAGCAGGAAAACAGAAGTCGTACTTGTAATATGAAACCAAACTGGAAGCAGGGAACAAAAAACAGTAAGCTACAAACATCTGGCGAATATAGCTTACCGCTACGCTGCAAAGACACGACACGGCACGACAGGAGCGACAATACATGACATGACTATAATCCAGCAACTGACTGGAGGACAAAAACAGACTCAAATAGGAGCGGGCTGATTGACACCAGGTGTGGTCCATTTGCCAATCAGCTGCAGCTGAGGGGAAACAGCGCTCAGGGGAAAAAAACAGGAAACAGACAAAATAAGAGCGCTGACAGGAACTAAAAACAGGAAATACTAAACACATACGGAGGAAAAAAATAAAACACAAACAAACTGTCAGTGGCAAGCCTGACATAGTGTATTATTAGTGTTGTAAATACAAATCTTTATATATCTAGAAAGGGTGGTCCTAAAGAGGTAGGCATTTTTCAGAGGTCTCAAGAAGGTAACAAATACAAGTGTGTGTGTGTGTGTGTGTGTGTGTGTGTGTGTGGGCGGTGGTGTGGGCGGTGGTGTGGGTGTGTGTGTGGGTGTGGGTGTTTGTGTGTGTGTCACACTGTTAATATATCTCCACCAATATGTAGATTAGCCCTTTTCCTCTGAGTGCACCTTCACCATTTAGAGCTTTCAATCACGCCACTGCTTTATGGGCGTGCACACACACACACACACACACACACACACACACACACACACACACACACACACGCACGTTAGTAAACATGCACTTTCAATCATTGTTTTGTGTACCTCACCCACTCACGTGATTACACTGTGGCCAATTTGTGGTGACACGTTGATTTTCAAACCAGCCGATCACACGTTCACCCAGACCAAGGTTCTTCGCTGGTCTCCAGGTGGGACTAAGTCTGTTCCCCCTGCTCTGTGGTGACGTGGACTGCAGTGGGGAGTGTGCGAGCCCTGGGTGGGTTTATGTGTGAATTGCAATTGAGCTCCAAACCCCTCTTTAATGGAAAGCGTGTGATCAATACTCTCTTTGAGGGAACTGTTTAAAGTTGTGTGTGAGGATGTTTAAAGGTCGACGGCACATGGAGATGGACGGGCGTCTTGGTGTTTACGTTTGAGGTTTTTTAAGGCGGCAAATCTAATAACAATAATTAGAATAATGGATTAGATTTATGTAGCACTTTTCTATCGACTAGATCATGGGTGTCAAACTCTGGCCCGCAGGCCAAATTTGGCCCGCCGTGTAATTTCATTTGGCCCTTGAGGCAATATCAAAATAACATTAGAGCTGGCCCGCCGGTGTTATACAGCGGCGGTGCTGCTGTTAGACCGCATTCACCGCTAATACTCATACTTGCTAACCCTCCTGATTTTCCCGGGAGACTCCCAAATTCGTCCTGGTCGTGGAACTGTGGACCAGCTCTATACTCTCGGCAGGGTTCTTGAGGGTGCATGGGAGTTTGCCCAACCAGTCTACATGTGCTTTGTGGACTTGGAGAAGGCATTCGACCGTGTCCCTCGGGAAGTCCTGTGGGGAGTGCTCAGAGAGTCTGGGGTATCGGACTGTCTTATTGTGGCGGTCCGTTCCCTGTATGATCAGTGCCAGAGCTTGGTCCGCATTGCCGGCAGTAAGTCGAACACATTTCCAGTGAGGGTTGGACTCCGCCAAGGCTGTCCTTTGTCACCGATTCTGTTCATAACTTTTAAGGACAGAATTTCTAGGCGCAGTCAAGGCGTTGAGGGGTTCCGGTTTGGTAACCGCAGGATTAGGTCTCTGCTTTTTGCAGATGATGTGGTCCTGATGGCTTCATCTGACCGGGATCTTCAGCGCTCGCTGGATCGGTTCGCAGCCGAGTGTGAAGCGCCCGGAATGAGAATCAGCACCTCCAAGTCCGAGTCCATGGATCTCGCCCGGAAAAGGGTGGAGTGCCATCTCCGGGTAGGGGAGGAGACCCTGCCCCAAGTGGAGGAGTTCAAGTACCTAGGAGTCTTGTTCACTAGTGAGGGAAGAGTGGATCGTGAGATCGACAGGCGGATCGGTGCGGCGTCTTCAGTAATGCGGACGTTGTACCGATCCGTTGTGGTGAAGAAGGAGCTGAGCCGGAAGGCAAAGCTCTCAATTTACCGGTCGATCTACGTTCCCATCCTCACCTATGGTCATGAGCTTTGGGTCATGAGCGAAAGGATTAGATCAGGGGTACAAGCGGCCGAAATGAGTTTCCTCCGCCGTGTGGCGGGGCTCTCCCTTAGAGATAGGGTGAGAAGCTCTGTCATCCGGGAGGAACTCAAAGTAAAGCCGCTGCTCCTTCACATCGAGAGGAGCCAGATGAGGTGGTTCGGGCATCTGGTCAGGATGCCACCCGAACGCCTCCCTAGGGAGGTGTTTAGGGCACGTCCAACCGGTAGGAGGCCACGGGGAAGACCCAGGACACGTTGGGAAGACTATGTCTCCCGGCTGGCCTGGGAACGCCTCGGGATCCCCCGGGAAGAGCTAGACGAAGTGGCTGGGGAAAGGGAAGTCTGGGTTTCCCTGCTTAGGCTGTTGCCCCCGCGACCAGACTTCGGATAAGCGGAAGATGATGATGATGATGACTCCCAAATTCCAGTGCCCCTCCCGAAAATCTCCCAGGGCAACCATTCTCCCGAACTTCTTCCGATTTCCACACGGACAACAATGTTGGGGGCGTGCCTTAAAGGCACTGCCTTTGGCATCCTCTACAACCTGTCGTCACGCCCACTTTTCCTCCATACAAACAGTGTGCCGGCCAAACCACATACTATAAGCGGTATTTAAACACACATAAGTGAATGCATTGCATACTTGGTCAACAGCCATACAGGTCACAATGAGGGTGGCCGTATAAACAACTTTAACACTGTTACAAATATGCGCCACACTGTCAACCCACACCAGACAAGATGACAAACACATTTCGGGAGAACAACCACACCGTAACACAACATAAACACAACAGAACATATACCCAGGATCCCTTGCAGCACTAACTCTTCCAGGACGCTACAATATACACCACCTGCTAGCACTAAACCCCACCCACCCCATTATTTTATTTTCAAATGTATTAGCCTGTTGAAAAACTTGATGTTGATATTTACCTCAGAAGGCTGCAATTAGAAAAGAGGCATTCATTTTTTTTAATTTTATTTTATTTCATATACCATTGATGTTTTTTTGTTTGTTTTTTGAAATATGATTTTGCACTATAAGCACTGCTTGTTCCATATTCAGTGTTAAAGCAAATAAATCTAGCAAACTGAGCAATAATTATCATTTTATTAATGCACTTTCTCTTGCTACTCCAAGGCTTGCATGTTTGATTCATTCATTATTGTTATTTTATTTTCAAATGTATTATTCGCCTGTGGAAAAAAGTTTATTTTGATTTATACCTTAGAAGGCTGCACATGGAAAAAACGCATTTAAGTTTTTTTTTATTTTTTTTTGATATGCCATTGATATTTTTTATTATTATTATTATTATTATTATTATTATTGGAAACTTGATTTTGCATGTCACTTTAGAGTTATATAAGCCTTGCTTGTTCAATATTCAATGCAGAACTCGTTTGGGTCCCTATTAAAAGGTTCATTTGTTGAACCTTGGCCCGCGGCTTTGTTCAGTTAAAAATTTTGGCCCACTCTGTTTTTGAGTTTGACATCCCTGGACTAGATACTCAATCTGAGTTTGATGAAGGAAATTAATGAATGGATTTTTGCACATCCCTTTCAGCCGATAGTCGAATGAATAGACTGCAAAGACAGGATATTGTCAGGCTTGCCCCTGACAGTTTAGTTATGTTTTGTTTTTTCCACTGTCCTTTCCTGTCAGCGCTCTTATTTTGGTTATTTCCTGATTGTCTCCCTGAGTGCTGCTTCACCTCAGCTGCGGCTGATTGGCCCCTAACCACACCTGGTGTCAATCAGCCAGCTGCTATTCAAACCTGCTTTGTCCTCCACTCTGGGTTGGAGTATTGTCGTGTCATGTCGTGTCGTATCGTTGTAAGCTGGATCCTGACTCCTGTTTCTGGTTCGTGTTTTCCTTTTCTAATTTTTGAACATTAAAACCATGTTTTCTTGCTCAATGCCTGCCACCATCTCTGCATCTTGGGGTTCGTCAGCAACACACCCTGACAATTTAATGTTGGAACTGGTAAACTCAAGGGTTTTTTTTGTGCAAATATTAGCTCAATTGGAATTTGATGCCTGCAACATGTTTTCAAAAAAGCTGGCACAAGTGGCAAAAAAGACTGAGAAAGTTGTGGAATGCTCGTCAAACACTTATTTTGGAACATCCCACATGTGAACGGGCTAATTGGGGTCAGGTGGGTGCCGTGATTGGGTATAAAAGCAGCTTCCATGAAATGCTCGGTCATTCACAAACAAGGATGGAGTGAGGGTCACCACTTTGTGAACAAATGTGTGAGCAAATTGTTTATTGATTGTTATCAATCAATCAATGTTTATTCATATATCCCTAAATCACAAGTGTCTCAAAGGGCTGCACAAGCCACAACCACATATTCGGTTCAGATCCCACATCAGGGCAAGGAAAAACTCACAACCCAGTGGGATGACAATGTGAATGACTATGAGAAACCTTGGAGAGGACCGCAGATGTGGGTGACCCTTCGCCCCCCCTGCCTTTAGGGGAGACCGGATGCAATGAGCATTGAGTGGGCCTAACATAATATTGTGAAAGTCCAGTCCATTGTGCATCTAACATAATAGTGAGAATCCAGTCCATGGTGAGGCCAGCAGGAGACCATCCCGAGCGCAGAGATGTCCCCAACTGATGCACAGGCGAGCGGTCCGCCCTGGGTCCTGACTCTGGACAGCCAGCACTTCATCGGAACCTGTGCCCCCCCTCCCCTCCACAATGGAGAGGGGGGCAGAGGAGAAAAGAAAAGAAACGGCAGATCAACTGGTCTAAAAAGGGGGTCTACTTAAAGGCTGGAGTATACAAATGAGTTTTAAGACGAGACTTAAAGGCCTACTGCAATGAGATTTTCTTATTTAAACGGGGATAGCAGGTCAATTCTATGTGTCATACTTGATCATTTCACGATATTGCCATATTTTTGCTGAAAGGACTTAGTAGAGAACATCGACGATAAAGTTCGCAACTTTTGGTCGCTAATTAAAAAGCCTTGCCTTTACCGGAAGTAGCAAACGATGTGCGTGTGACGTCACCGGTTGTAGGGCTCCTCACATCCTCACATTGTTTACAATCATGGCCACCAGCAGCGAGAGCGATTCGCACCGAGAAAGCGACGATTTCCCCGTTAATTTGAGCGAGGATGAAAGATTCGTGGATGAGGAAAGTGAGAGTGAAGGACTAGAAAAGAAAGAAAAAAAGACAAGGGCAGTGGGAGCGATTCAGATATTATTAGACACATTTACTAGGATACTTCTGGAAAATCCCTTATCTGCTTATTGTGTTACTAGTGTTTTAGTGAGATTATATGGTCGTACCTGTCCAACACGGTGTAAGCATCCGACGGTCGGGGGCGGCTGGTGGGAGGAGGCAAGAGAGTCCGCAGCTGCAGGAGGAACGACGCAAGCTCTCCGCTCATGTCTACGGTAAGAGCCGACTTACTACCACCATTTTCTCACCGAAAATGGTAGGGAACCATGCTCGCTCTCCGCTCATGTCTACGGTAAGAGCCGACTTATTACCACCATTTTCTCACCGAAAATGGTAGGGAACCATTTTCGCTCTCCGCTCATGTCTACGGTAAGATCCGACTTATTACCACCATTTTCTCACCGAAAATGGTAGGGAACCATGTTCGCTTGACCGCTCTGTTCCATAGTAAAGCTTCACCGTCATCTTTCGGGAATGTAAACAAGGAAACACCGGCTGTGTTTGTGTTGCTAAAGGCGGCCGCAATACACCGCTTTCCACCTACGTCTTTCTTCTTTGACGTCTAAATTTTTAATTGAACAAATTGCAAAAGATTCAGCAACACAGATGTCCAGAATACTGTGTAATTATGCGATTAAAGCAGACGACTTATAGCTTGGATCGGTGCTGGAACAAAATGTCCGCTACAATCCGTGACGTCACATGCACGCGTTATCATACCGCGATGTTTTCAGCAGGATAATTCGCCCGAAATTTAAAATTGCAATTTAGTAAACTAAAAAGGTCGTATTGGCAGGTGTTGCAATGTTAATATTTCATCATTGATATATAAACTATCAGACTGCGTGGTCGGTAGTAGTGGGTTTCAGTAGGCCTTTCATGACTATGAGAATCCTTGGAGAGGACCAAAGATGTGGGTGACCCCCTCCCCCCCCTCTTAAAACTCTCAATACACTTGATATTTTACTTCTTTTTGTTTTCTTTGATTGCATTTACAGCGCGGGTCGACAGTGTTTTTAGACGCTGCCACACTATATTATTGCAAGCCACCCGTCAGACTGGCAGCTGTATTTTATCCACACAGAAACCGAGGTCTCGTTCTTTCCTTTTTCTGCTCCGACTGTCAAAGTGAGAAAAGCGTTCCTTGGACCATGTAGTGCAAAAGGCGGCCTTACAGAAATGTGAATGCTAATCACGCCATTATTCAGCTGCTGTTAGATTGCACTAATCACCATTTCCATCCGGCTGATGGACTACATTAGGCCAGCGTTCTCCGCTTGATTGGCCGAGTCGTCGTCTGCGCCTCAACATGCGGCACATTCATACGCTCGCCATGTTGGACCCTTTTTTTCTTTATCAGTGATTCCCAGAACCACAAAATAGTCTTCGGACTATAAAGTGTTTTCTTTTCGGGCTCCAGTACTCTGGAATGCCCTCCTGGTAACAGTTTGAGATGCTACCCCAGTAGAAGCATTTAAGTCACATCTTAACACTCATTTGTAGACTCTAGCCTTTAAATAGACCCCCTTTTTAGACCAGTTGATCTGCCGTTTCTTTTATTTTCTGCTCTGCCCCCCTGTCCCTCATGGAGGGAGGGGGGGCACTGGATCCACTATGGACTGGACTCTCATTATCATGTTAGATCCACTATGGACTGGACTCTCAGTATTATGTTGGATCCACTATGGACAGGACTCTCACTATTATGCTAGATCCACTATGGACTGGACTCTCACTATTATGCTGGATCCACTATGGACTGGACTCTCACTATTATGCTAGATCCACTATGGACTGGACTCTCACTATTATGCTAGATCCACTATGGACTGGACTCTCACTATTATGCTAGATCCACTATGGACTGGACTCTCACTATTATGTTGGATCCACTATGGACTGGACTCTCGCTGTAATGTTGTATCCACTATGGAGTGGACTCTCACTATTATGTTGGATCCACTATGGACTGGACTCTCATTATTATGGTAGATCGACTATGGACTGGACTCTCACTATTATGTTGGATCCACTATGGACTGGACTCTCATTATTATGGTAGATCGACTATGGACTGGACTCTCACTATTATGTTGGATCCACTATGGACTGGACTCTCACGATTATGTCGGATCCACTATGGACTGGACTCTCACTAGTATGTTGGATCCACGATGGACTGAACTCTCACTATTATGTTGGATCCACTATGGACTGGACTTTCACAATATTATGCTAGATCCCCTATGGACTGGACTCTCACTATTATGTTTGATCCACTATGGACAGTACTCTCTTTAGTATGCTAGATCCACTATGGACTGGACTCTCACTATTATGTTAGATCCACTATGGACTGGACTCTCACTATTATGTTGGATCCACTATGGACTGGACTCTCACTATTATGTTGGATCCACTATGGACTAGACTCCCACTATTATGTCAGATCCACTATGGACTGGACTTTCACAATATTATGCTAGATCCACTGTAGACTGCACTCTCACTATTATGTTAGATCCACTATGGACTGGAATCTCACTATTTTGTTGGATCCACTATGGACTGGTCTCTCACTATTATGTTAGATCCACTATGGACTAGACTTTCACAATATTATGCTAGATCCACTATGGACTTTACTCTTACTATTATGTTGGATCCACTGTGGACTTGACTCTCACTATTATGTTGAGGAATTCTCAAACACTTATATGGAACATCCCACAGGTGTGCAGGCTAATTGGGAACAGGTGGGTGCCATGATTGGGTATAAAAGCAGTTTCCGTGAAATGCTCAGTCATTCACAAACAAGGATTGGGAAACGGTCACCACTTTGTGAATAAATTGTCAAACAGTTTAAAAAACATATTTCTCAACGGGCTATTGCAAGGAATTTAGGAATTTCACTATCTATGGTCAGTAATACCATCAAAAGGTTCAGATAATCTGGAGAAATCACTGCACGTAAGCGATGATATAACAGACCTTCGTTCCCTCAGGCAGTGCTGCATCAAAAACCGACATCAGTGTGTAAAGGATATCACCACATGGGCTCAGGAACACTTCAGAAAAACCCTGTCAGTAACTACAGTTTGTCGCTACATCTGTAAGTGCAAGTTAAAACTCTACTATGCAAAGCCAAAGCCATTTATCAATGATACCCAGAAACGCCGCCGGCTTCTCTGGGCCCGAGCTCAGCTAAGATGGACTGATGCAAAGAGGAAAAGTGTTCTGTGGTCTGACGAGTCCACATTTCAAATTGTTTTTTGGAAACTGTGAACGTCGTGTCCTCCGAACCAAAGCGGAAAAGAACCATCAGGACTGTTCTAGGTGCAGAGTTAAAAAAGCCAGCATCTGTGATGGTATGGGGGTGTGTTAGTGCCCAAGGCATGGGTAACTTACACATCTGTGAAGGCAACATTAGTGCTGAAAAGTACATAGAGGTTTTGGAGCAACAAATGTTGTCATTCAAGCAACGATAACATGGACGCCCCTGCTTATTTCAACAAGAAAATGTCAAGTCACTTGTTACAACAGCGTGGCTTCATAGTAAAAGAGTGCGGGTACTAGACTGGCCTGCCTGTAGTCCAGACCTGTCTCCCACTGAGAATGTGTGGCGTGATATGAAGCCTAAAATATCACAGACCCCGGACTGTTGAACACATAAGCTGTACATAAAACAAGAATGGGAAAGAATTCCACCTGAAAAACTTCAAAAATGTCTCTCCTAAGTTCCCAAAGGTTTATTGAGTGTTGTTAAAAGAAAAGGTGATGTAACACAGTGGTGAACATGCCCTTTCCCAACTACTTTGTCACATGTTGCAGCAATTCAATTCTAAGTTAATTATTATTTGCAAAAAAAAAAAAAAACAAAGTTTATGAGTTTGGACATCAAATATGTTGTCTTTGTAGTGCATTCAATTGAATATGGGTTGAAAATGATTTGCAAATCATTGTATACTGATTGTATTTACATCTAACACAATTTCCCAACTCATATGGAAACGGGGTTTGTATAAAAATATAATAGTTGGACCAGGGGTGTCAAACTCATTTTAGAGCGGAAGCCACATGGAGAAAAATCTAGTCCCAAGTAGGGCTGGGTATCGATTGAATTCGAACGATTACGATTCTTTGTTTCGATTCCGATTCCTGATGATTCTCGATTCTGATTCTTTCTTTTAAAAAAAAAAAAAAAAAAAAAGGCAGGGTCAAAAAAAAGTTTAGGATACTTTAAATGAGCTAGCTAACCTACAGTCTTTCTAAATGAAATAGTCTGACATTATCCATCAATTTTAATTCTATTAACTTTTTATGTACTTTACTATAAATTTCTCACAGGGCCATTTTCAACTAGAATATAAATATTATAAATTATGAATATATTTTCACAGGGGTAGACTTTCATCAAGAGAGCTTTATTTTTGAAAACCTCATGAAAACACATTTACACAGACAAGTGTCTGATGCTGCAGGAAATCTCATGGAAACACATTTACACACACATGTGTATGATGCTGCAGGAAATCTCATGAAAACACATTTACACACACATGTGTATGATGCTGCAGGAAATCTCATGAAAACACATTTACACACACAAGTGTACGATGCTGCAGGAAATCTCATGAAAACACATTTACACACACAAGTGTATGATGCTGCAGGAAATCTCATGAAAACACATTTACACACACGTGTATGATGCTGCAGGAAATCTCATGAAAACACATTTACACACATGTGTATGATGCTGCAGGAAATCTCATGAAAACACATTTACACACACATGTGTATGATGCTGCAGGAAATCTCATGAAAACACATTTACACACACATGTGTATGATGCTGCAGGAAATCTCATGAAAACACATTTACACACACATGTGTATGATGCTGCAGGAAATCTCATGAAAACACATTTACACACACGTGTATGATGCTGCAGGAAATCTCATGAAAACACATTTACACACACATGTGTATGATGCTGCAGGAAATCTCATGAAAACACATTTACACACACAAGTGTATGATGCTGCAGGAAATCTCATGAAAACACATTTACACACACGTGTATGATGCTGCAGGAAATCTCATGAAAACACATATACACACACATGTGTATGATGCTGCAGGAAATCTCATGAAAACACATTTACACACACATGTGTATGATGCTGCAGGAAATCTCATGAAAACACATTTACACACACGTGTATGATGCTGCAGGAAATCTCATGAAAACACATTTACACACACATGTGTATGATGCTGCAGGAAATCTCATGAAAACACATTTACACACACAAGTGTATGATGCTGCAGGAAATCTCATGAAAACACATTTACACACACATGTGTATGATGCTGCAGGAAATCTCATGAAAACACATTTACACACACAAGTGTATGATGCTGCAGGCAATCTCATGAAAACACATTTACACACACATGTGTATGATGCTGCAGGAAATCTCATGAAAACACATTTACACACACATGTGTATAATGCTGCAGGAAATCTCATGAAAACACATTTACACACGTGTATGATGCTGCAGGAAATCTCATGAAAACACATTTACACACACGTGTATGATGCTGCAGGAAATCTCATGAAAACACATTTACACAAATGTGTATGATGCTGCAGGAAATCTCATGAAAACACATTTACACACATGTGTATGACGCTGCAGGAAATCTCATGAAAACACATTTACACACGTGTATAATGCTGCAGGAAATCTCATGAAAACACATTTACACATGTGTATGATGCTGCAGGAAATCTCATGAAAACACATTTACACACACATGTGTATGATGCTGCAGGAAATCTCATGAAAACACATTTACACACACAATTGTATGATGCTGCAGCTACTTAAACATGTTACCGTGCTCCCACTGATGGGCTAACCTGGTGCAGAAAAGCAAATAAACAATAAGAAACAACTTGCAAAACCCAGTCCAGATTAGCAGCAGGTACAGTACAAAATCAGAGACAGTTCTTGTTTAGGAAAAGGACCATATCCGCCTTCTCAGGCAAGATGCGTGAGCGTTCTGGACAGATAGTGTCTCCTGTCGAAGACGGGACACGCATTTATTTGTACTCCATGAACTCGGAGGTGCTTCATCATGTTTGACGTGCACCCCCCTAAGCACGAAACAGTCCTGTCGCACGTGTTACATTTCGCCGATATTTCTTTCCTTTTTAGTAAAATAAAGCCACACTTTCGACCGTCGACGCCCGCTATCCATGCTTGACTGACTCGCTCGGCTATGCCAACACTTCCGGCGGCGGGCGCTTCTTCGTTGGTGTTCAGCGGCTTCTTCTTCCGGGTAGGCGGACTTATTATTTTTTTCCGGTCGAAGGACTGGGTATCTAAACTAGGAATCGAAATTTAAACTTTTGAACGATTCCGGGAGAATCGGAAAGTTAGTCCCGGTTCCAATCGATACTCGACACCCAACCCTACTCCCAAGTGGGCCGGACTGGTAAAATCCCTGCACAATAACTTAAAAATAATGTATCCTGAACTCTTCCGGACTACATTATACACCCCCGATACCTGAGGGTTGCAGGTTCACCTCCCACCCATCGACATCCAAATGGCTGCCGTTGTGTCCTTGGGCAGGACACTTCACCCTTTGCCCCCGGTGCCGCTCACACTGGTGAATGAATGATGAATGAATGATAGGTGGTGGTCGAAGGGGTCGTAGGCGCAAACTGGCAGCCACGCTTCCGTCAGTCTACCCCAGGGCAGCTGTGGCTACAGATGTAGCTTACCACCACCAGGTGTGAATGAATGATGGGTTCCCACTTCTCTGTGAGCGCTTTGAGTATCCAACAATAGAAAAGCGCGCTATAAATCTAATCCATTATTATTACCACCAAACCCCGCCCACCTCAACCGACGCACGGTGGGGTAGTGGGGGTGTATAATGTACCCCGGAAGAGTTAGGGATACATGGGATTCTGGGTATTTGTTCTGTTGTGTTTATTTTGTGTTACAGTACGGATGTTCTCCCGAAATGTTTGTCATTCTTGTTTGGTGTGGGTTCACAGCGTGGCGCATATTAGTAGGAGTGTTAAAGTTGTTTATATCACAACCCTCAGTGTAACCTGTATGGCTGTTGAAGAAGAATGCCTCGCAGTCGCTTGCACGTTGAGTTGGCAGCCGCGAACTAGATGTGGCGGGCCGGCGCCCAGATAGCGTGGTATTAAAGCGGATGCGAGGACGTGGTTGAGAGGATGTTTAAGGCACTGCCATCACGGCACACCCCCAATATTGTTGACCAGGTGAAAATCTGAGAATGTTAACCTGGGGAGATTTCTAAGAGAGGCACTGAAATCCGGAAAACCTCCCGGAAAAATGGAGGGCTTGGCAAGTATGCAGCTGAGCTACATCAGAGTGATCCAAGAGTTGCTGGTTGCCGACCCCTGATCTACAGAGATACACAGAATTGCTATTGCAACATCCAGTAGACACATGTAGAACAGCTGTTTCTTTCATTCAAAAATTTTAGGTTGATTTGTATACTTTGCAAACTCATTTCACGGGCCGGATAAAACCTTTTGCCCCCACCCGAGTTAAACTAAAAAAATTGCAGCATAATTGTAAAATTTGCAATAATACGGGGGCCATGGGATTAACCAAAGTTAATGCAAATTCGAAAGTGTGATTAATCCGATTGGAAAAAATATATATATATAATTTAACAATATTACATAAAAGATGGATTGCTTTTTTTTTTATTATTATTATTATTTTTTAAGCCCTTTCTACCAAATGAAAAACAATATGCTGCCCTCTTGCTTCCGGACTCCTGCATGACTTCTGCATGTGCGTGCGAGGCGTAAACAAACGTGAATCGAGGCGAAGGTTGATGGAGGCGGTAAGACCCTGAGGATGAGTAGGAGGAGGGGTTGGGAGGAGAGAGGAGGAGGAGGAGGAGGAGGGGCCACGCTCACTTCGGGCTGTGAGCGCCGCAGCTCCCCTCGCTGTCAGTGCACCAGTGTGTGTCCCAGGCGGTGCGTCGCTGGTGCGTGCGTGTGACTCCCGCGCTCTCTCTGCGTACGACAGGTGGAGATGACATGACCGCGTTGGAGAGGAAGAAAGGAAAGGACCTGTAAGGGCTGCACACACCTTCTTTTAAATTCCGGCAGAGCGCATGCAGAGAGCGGAAATGTGTGTGTGTACGTGTATGTGTGTGTGAGGGTCTTTATCAGTCAAACTCTGGCAAAGCAAAAACCACGTGACCTGACCTTTTTTTGTTTTGTTTTTGTTCCCGTTCCTGCAGACGCAGTCAGCAGGTGTTGCTGCGTCCCGAGGAGAGTTCCCTTCCCGGGCTGAGCAGCAGACAGTCCGCCACCTTGTCGGAACAAGTCCAGGTAAGAGCTTTCTTGCCAAAGCGGGGACTTGAACAGGAACCCTCTTCACTCTCGGCCGGTCTGTCACAAGCACACTTGTGAAACCCTTCTTTTATGCAATTCCCTCTCAATGTCACACATTCATGTTTGTGGAGCGATAAACTTGTTCCCCCCCCCCCCCCCCCCCCCCCCCAAGGTAAGTCGGCTTTGATTGTGTGATTGTTATCACTCACACTGGTTGGAGGGAAGGTGTGTGTGTGTGTGTGTGTGTAAGCGTGCACGTGATAATCATCACAACATAAACGCTCATCAAGACGCCAGGCAGGAAATTAAAAGAGGCGACAGTTTTGACCCAGCGGTGGTAAAAAAAAAAAAAAAAAAAAAACGCTTGGACCAGTGTGGGATCTGATTGTGTGTGTTGTATCGTCGTCATCGTGTACGGTGTTGAGTGGTTCTCTAACTTTTTTCACCGAGTAGCACCTCAGAAAACACTTGACTCTGCAAGTGCATTGAAATACAGTGGTGTAGTAGGCCTAAGTATTCGTTAAAAACAAGGTAAAGGTTTTTTTTTTAACAGGCATTTGTTGTGTACAGGAGGAGTAGACGGCACAGACAACAAGGGGGCATAGTTTAGCTCTATGTATTTATCTATCTGTGTTGGCCCTGCAATGAGCTAGGGACTTGTTCAGGGTGTACGTCACCTTCCGCTCAATTGTAGCTGAGATAGGCACCAGCGCCCCCCGCCACCCCAAAGGGAATAAGCAGTAGAAAATGGATGGATGGATGGATGCTGTGTACAGGAGGAGTAAACGGCACAGACAACAAGGGGGCATAGTTTAGCTCTATGTATTTATCATATATATTTACAATATACAGTGTATAACAACCAAACAGGGCAGCACGGTGGTACAAGGGTTAGTGCATGTGCTTTACAATACGAAGGTCCTGGGCTCGGGATCATTCTGTGTAGAGTATGCATATTCTCCCCGTGACTGCATGGGTTCCCCCCGGGTGTTCTGGCTTCCTCCCACCTACAAAGACATGCACCTGGGGATAGGCTGATTGGCAACACTAAATTGGCCCTAGTGTGTGAATGCGAGTGTAAATGTTGTCTGTCTGTCTGTGTTGGCTCTGCGATGAGCTGGCAACTTGTCCAGGGTGTACAATGCCTTCCGCCCGATAGTAGGTGAGCTAGGCACCAGCACCCCCCGCCACCCCAAAGGGAATATGCGGTAGTAAATGGATGGATGGATGTTGTGTACAGGAGGAGTAGACGGCACAGACAACAAGGGGGCATAGTTTAGCTCTATGTATTTATCATATATATTTACTATATATATATATATATATATATATAACAGCCAAACAGGGCAGCACGGTGGGACTGGGGTTAGTGCGTGTGCTTCACAATACAAAGGTCCTGTGTTCAATCCTGGGCTCGGGATTTTTCTGTGTAGAGTTTGCATGTGCTACCCCCGTGACTGCGTGGGTTCCCTCCGTGTACTCCGGCTTCCTGGGGATATGCTGAGTGGCAACACTAAATTGGCCTTAGTGTATGAATGTGAGTGTAAATGTTGTCTGTCTATCTGTGTTGGCCCTGCGGTGAACTGGCGACTTGTACAGGGTGTACCCCGCCTTCCGCCCGAATGCAGCTGGGATTGGCTCCAGCAATCCCGGACGGGACTAGCGGTGGTAAATGGATGGATGGATGGATGGATAATAACCAAACAATAATATAGATATTTTGAGAATGGAGTGTGACGAACCCAAAGTGTGTTTGTGTGTGAGACTATGTGTGGAGATTAGCTGTTGTGTGTTACCGGGAGTGTTGAGCGAGAGGCGGAAGTCCCGGAGGGGAAGGGCATTCATTTTTTTTGTCCTTGCCAATGGCCACATTGTTTTGTTTTCATCAAAAAGTTTTTTACAGACACTGAAAAGGTATGTTATTGTTTGTGCTATGAGTTAGCTCACCTTCCTGTTTTAATGCCTTGAACCGGAAATATGACCTTCCATAAAGTTTCTGCTCGAAATTATTTTTTCACTCATCACTCCAATCAACGTTTGTAAGTTTCACAATATAACTAAAACAATTCCAACTTACTAAACCGTCCCATGTGAGATATCTGAAGGAGAGTTTTCATGCATATGTGTAAGTGCTTTACAAAAGTAATAAAGCTAGCGTCGTTAGCCTCAGAGTCTGTGTTAGTATTATTAACTTACAATGGCATTCTTTTTGTATTGTTTTATGTATTCGCCAAAATGTCACTGTGGAGTTATTGAGTCCGTTTAGCTGATCGGAGCTAGTGGGTCCATGACGAAGACTTCTATTTTGTTTGATCAGCCATTTTACTACCTCGTTACAGACACCGTTTGGAAACAATTAAAGTATGTAAACAAACATTTACATAATATTTCTGTGTAAATTACTCAATTAAAAACATATATATCTGCGGCTTATAGACCAGTGTGGATAACGTGGAAATATTTTTTTCTTAAAAAATATGGCCGCTCTATAGCTTGGAAATACAGATTGCTACAAAAATATTGACAAATTAAAGCTGCATGCAGCGACGGACGGGACCGACTTTTGCTGGTGTTCCCTGCCTTTACCCGTTCAACACATCTTTACCTTCAAATTACCTACCTTCCCTGCATCCTGGGATCACACTGGTGCTTCTTTTTTTCACCCACACACGCTGGTGCTTCCTGCCATCACCCAGACAACATATCTTTACCTGCACATTACCTACCTTTTCTGTATCCTGGAGTCAAACTGGTGCCTCCTTCTGTCACCCAGTCAACATATCTTTACCCGCACAGTACCTACCTTCTCTGCATTGTGTGGTCACGCTGGGGCTTCCTGCTTTTAAGCGGCCATCTTGAGATGGCAGCGTTTAATCAGAAGGGTTCAATCTCTTTCCTGTGCTAGTTTGAAGCCGACACAACAAACGCGCCCAGAGGAGATAATGTTTGAGACAAGGTGACAGATTTTTACAAAACTTTTGTTTTAAAGGGGTAATTGCCAACTTCCTTTTGATTTTTGCTGAAGGATGTCAAAGAATGAAATTTAGGTCTAAGTGAGACCTACATAGAGGTTTTTGTTTCATGTCTCTACAACATTCCTACCGGAAGTTACAAGCAGTTTTTTCTGTGTTTTCTTCCTAGGAGCAGTTTTGTCTGTGTTTTATTCCTAGTGAGTGCTAGATCGCAATTTTCGCCAGTCCTGATGTGTGTGTCCAGTTTGGTGAGTTTTGAAGCATTTTAAGGGGGTGAAATTACAGCCCAAAGAGGGAAAAAAATGACATGTTTTAGGTAACTTTTGTTTTGAAGGGGTTTTTCCAAATTCCTGTTCATTTTTGCTAAAGAATGTGAGTGTATGAAATCTAGGTCTACGTCAGACCTACATAGAGTTTTTTGTTTCATGTCTCTATGACATTCCTAAGGGAAATTATAAGCAGTTTTGTCTGTTTTTCCTAGGGGGCGCTAGAGTGCAATTTTGACTTTTGGTTTTGGTTTTTTGATTAGATCGCAATTTTCGCCAGTCCTGATGTGTGTGTCAAATTTGATGAGTTTTGAAGCATGTTAAGGCGGAGGAATAATAAAGAATAAAAAACATTAGAAATACAATAGTGTCTTCTGTCCCAAAGGGACATTCAGTCCCTAAAAAGAAAAGGCAGCTTCCATTTTTAAAGTTTTGCACGGCTCTGTCAGGGATTAGCATTCAGGAACACAACGTTTCTTAGCGTTTATGTACCACCGCTCATTTGGGGTTGGTCTCTAATTATATAGCAACATGATTTCCCTCTCTGCTATGTGTGTGCTGCGTGTGTAGCCGCCACCCCTTTCTGCTCAGTCGTGCCCCACAATTTGTGAAAAGCGGACGAGGGAGGGGGAAAAAAAAAAAGACGACTTCAAAGCCTTTCATTCACTCCAAACAGCCGCATCGTTCGCGAACGACCCATCACAAGTCTGTTGATACAACTCATTCAGGACCCAAAGGAATACAACAAATGGCATTTTTTTGTTGTTGTTTTTTTTGTCTCCCCCCCTTATGTGTTTGATCGGTTTGTGACATACAAGCTGAGGCATTCAATTTAAAATGACCTCCTTCTGTCCTCATCCGACACACACACACACACTTAAGCTTGGCACCGGCATAGGCAACAAGTGTGTGCCTGCATCTGCATTTCAAATGAAAAGAAGCTTAAATGAAACTGAAAGAAAGGTTTGATTGGCTGCCGGTGTCAACAGATCCGATTACCTGAGCGAATACACACTCAATGACATGCATGCACATGTGCACACACACACACACACACACACACATTGGTGCATCTTCCTATGCTCCTTTTTAATTTAGTCAGCGTGTATTAACGTAACCTTTATTTGAGCAGCTATTACTGTGTGTGTGTGTGTGTGTGTGTGTGTGTGTGTGTGTGTTCTTGTATTCCTAAACTTCTTGAGACATCAACAAAGAAAAGTACCATCCATATGAGGACAGGTGAGCAAGTTAGGAACTTAAATCATGGACCCAATACGGAAAAGCATTGCATCTAATAGAGAATGTCTCATTTGCACACCCTGTTGGTGAAATCTATTAAAATTAGGGTGGTCCCAAAAAGGAGGGATTTTACAAATTGAACATATGAAATAACAAGTGTGTGTAAGAAATTGAAATGCGCCCCCTATGGCCAAAATGTATGAAAAATAATGAAATAAATATGTGTATAGAGACATACTGTAATAATATGAAGTAAATAATGAGTATGAGTTTATTTGGATCATGCAAGCATACAACATGTTACATCACAAGTTCCAGCTTCTCTTTTCAAAATGTTCGAAAAGGAGTAGGAAGAAGCAGAGCTTATTTTATCCTACCCCTTTTCTTTTACATAACAGTTGCTAAAACTTTTGTTCACTTCCTGTTCTCGATGCCTTCACAATATACTCCATAAGTAATTAAATACAAATGAATACATAAATAATTGTTGAAGTTTTATTCCATACAATGAGATAAAATAATGAAGATTAGAAAACATTTACGAAGAAAAATTTCCCCAAAAATAATTTTTCTCACAATGCATCGACTTTTTTCTTAGAAAATTGGGAATCATTTCTCATATTCTTTCTATTTTTGTAATACTGCAATATTTTCTTGTAAAGATTACTTTTTCATGCAAAATGGTGACATTTGTCATATAAAATTCTGACATTTATCACAATATTGCCAATTTTTTTTATTGTTGTTGTGAAAGAGTGACGTTTTTTGAGTAAAATTATTACTTTTGTCATTTTGCTAAGTAAAATTCTGGTTATTATTAGAATATTGCCAACATTTTAAAGTTTTCTTGTAAACTTGGGACTTTTGTCGAGTAAAGTTACAACTCTTTTCATACAATTGCCAAAATTCTAAGCCTATTCTAAGACTTGCATTGAGTTAAATGACAACTTTTTTGTATAATACTGCCAAAACTCTATAAATTTTTCTTTTGAAATTGTGACCTTTTTGCTGTGAAATTCCAACTAATTTTTCACAACAAGCCTTTTTTTATAATTTCATATTATGTATATATTATTGATGTTGTAAATACAAATCTTTATATAGCTAGAAAGGGTGATCCTAAAGAGGTAGGCATTTTTTGGAGGTTTCAAAAGGTAACAGTTATTAGAGTCTGTGTGTGTGTGTGTGTGTGTGTGTGTGTGTGTGTGTGTGTGTGTGTGTGTGTGTGTGTTCTGGCAATGCATACTTAACGGGGACATCGCTCTATTTACAGAGTCACCTTTAGGGGACCTCTGACGGTATGGGGACAAAAAAAACAGGTCCCCTAAAGCAGTGGTCCCCAACCACCGGGCCGTGGCCCGATTGGTACCGGGCCGCAGAATAATTTTTTATAAAAAATAAATATATATTTTTTTATTAAATCAACATACAAAACACAATATACACTTACAAATAGTGCACCAACCACAAAACAATCCCTTTTTCATGACAAAAACGTCCCTTTTTCATGACAAAGAAGAAAGAAAAAAAAAAAAAGGACACCCCCCCCGGGCCGCGGGAAAAATTATTAAGCGTTGACCGGTCCACGGATACAAAAAGGTTGGGGACCACTGCCCGAAAGCAGTGGTCCCCAACCATAGATTGGTACCCGGCCGCAGAATAATTTTTTAATAAATGTTTTATTTTATTTAATTTTTATTTTGTTATTAAATCAAACACAAGATACACTTACAATTAGTGCACCAACCCAGAAAACCTCCCTTTTTCATGACAAAAAAATAATTTATAAATTATAAAGCGTTGACCGGTCGACAGCTACAAAAAGGTTGGGGATCACTGTCCTAAAGGGATGCCTTTTTTAAATAATAGTCAGATCCATTCTAAAGATGCCTAAGTGATTTTTAAGCATTGGCCCATAAAACATGTTTACTGGTTAGTTAGAGTGTGATACATTTGCATTTCATTTTTTTTTTTTTAAATGGTCCTCAGTAGTCACGAACAAATTTGTGTGAATTATGCAAAATTATTTACATTTGGTCCCCATGATTTATATTAACTTTTTCCCCAGGGTCCCCAGTAAGTATGATCAGCACATTACTTCATCAATCTAGAGATTTAAAGACGTGTATGAGCTAACTAGGCAGTGGTCATTTTACCTCATATTTTTATGCCTCCACAACCTCTAGAAGTGGGGTCCCCACAAGTCCTGATCAAAAACTTGGTGATCCATTCTAAATGATAATCTGTGTGTGTGTGTGTGTGTGTGTGTGTGTGTGTGTGTGTGTGTGTGTGTGTGTGTGTGTGTGTGTGTGTGTGTGTGTGTGTGTGTGTGTGTGTGTGTGTGTGTGTGTGTGTTCTGGCAATGCGTACTTAACGGGGACATCGCTCCATTTACAGAGTCACCTTTAGGGGACCTCTGACGGTATGGGGACAAAAAAAACAGGTCCCCTAAAGCAGTGGTCCCCAACCATCGATTGGTACCGGGCCCCAGAAGAATTTTTAATTATTTTTTCATTTTATTTTATTTTATTTTTATTTTGTTATTAAATCAACATAAACACAAGATACACTTACAATTAGTGCAACAACCCCCCCTCCCCCTCCCTCCATTAAAAGGGATGCCTTTTTAAATAATAGTCAGATCCATTCTAAAGATGCCTAAGTGATTTTTAAGCTTTGGCCCATAAATAATGTTTACTGGTTAATTTGAGTGTGAGACATTTGCATTTCTTTTTTTTTTAATGGTCCTCAGTAATCACGAACAAATTTGTGTGAATTATGCAAAATTATTTACATTTGGTCCCCATGATTTATATTAACTTTTTCCCCAGGGTCCCCAGTAAGTATGATCAGCACATTACTTCATCAATCTAGAGATTTAAAGACGTGTATGAGCTAACTAGGCAGTGGTCATTTTACCTCATTTTTTATGCCTCCACAACCTGTAGAAGGGCTGGTCCCCACAAGTCCTGATCAAAAAACTTGGTCCCCATTCCAAATGATAACCTGTGCGTGTGTGTGTGTGTGTGTGTGTTTGTGTGTGTGCGTGCGGTAAGGCGTGAGTCAGGCCTCCACATACGTACATACATCCGTAGTCAGGCTATGACGTCAAAAACCTTGTCGAGCAGCATTCCGGTTTCTGCCTCATTGCTAAGGTGTCGCCATGCCTTGGAATCTCTGCAAGGGCCCGCTGGTTCGAGCGCGGCGCCACCTGCTGGCGTTGCCCGAGCGAGTCAGAACATGTTTCAGAGGCGGCGGCATCGGCGGCCGTCAGGTCCTTTTTAAAAACCACAGCCGTGTGCGTGACCGTGGATCAGTGGTGTGTTCAGGTTTTCACAGTATGTGGGATTTTTTTTATTCCCCCAGCCTCCACATGCTGTACGTACACATTTGCTGGTGCGCTTGAAGCAACCAGGCAGCGAAAGCAGCAGGTTATAATCTCTTGTCAGCTCTCAGCAGAGCAGATGTGAGGATTATTTTGTCCGGGAGTCATGTGGGAGCTCGGAGAGTGACAATTCAATAAGGGAAATGTTTGCCTCGGGCGGACATCATGGATCATTTGTTAGTCGTCACTAAAAAAATGATATCGGTCACGTCGACTCATTATTGGCGCCGACATTTGCAATTTGACATACAAACCCTATTTCCATATGAGTTGGGAAATTGTGTTAGATGTAAATATAAACAGAATACAATGATTTGCAAATCCTTTTCAACCCATTTTCAGTTGAATGCACTACAAAGACAAGATATTTGATGTTCAAACTCATAAACTTTTTTTTGCAAATAATAATTAACTTAGAATTTCATGGCTGCAACACGTGCCAAAGTAGTTGGGAAAGGGCATGTTCACTACTGTGTTACATCACCTTATCTTTTAACAACCCTCAAACGTTTGGGACCTGAGAAAACTAATTGTTGAAGCTTTGAAAGTGGAATTCTTTCCCATTCTTGTTTTATGTAGAGCTTTAGTCGTTCAACAGTCCGGGGTCTCCGCTGTCGTATTTTACGCTTCATAATGAGTCACACATTATCGATGGGAGGCAAATCTGGACTGCAGGCGGGCCAGGAAAGTACCCGCACTCTTTTACTACGAAACCACGCTGTTGTGACACATGGCTTGGCATTGTCTTGCTGAAATAAGCAGGGGCGTCCACGATAACGTTGCTTGGATGACAACATATGTTGCTCCAAAACCTGTATGGACCATTCAGCATTAATGGTGCCTTCACAGATGTGTAAGTTACCTATGCCTTGGGCACTAATACACCCCCATACCATCACAGATGGTGAAAAGGATTTGCAAATCATTGTATTCTGTTTATATTTACATCCAACACAATTTGCCCAACTCATATGGAAACGGGGTTTGTATATCGGTATCAGCCTCTTTTTATCTGTATAGTTCGTGGGTCAGCAACCCGCCATAGTGGCTCCCTGGAGCATTTTTGGCAAATGGATTGCAAATGGAAAATATATATTTTTTGTTTTAGTATATCATGTATGAGGACAAACATGACACAAACCTTCCTAATTGTTAGAAAGCCCACTGTTTAATATGTTTGTGTTTCTGCGTCATTGATGAGAGTATTTGGTGAACATTGTTTTGTCCTACAAATTTTGGCCGTTCTTGAACTCACCGTAGTGTGGACTGTGGCGCAACAGTTTGTTTACTTGTAAAATCTTCCACTCCTTTGTCTCATTTTGTCCACCAAAAGTTTTATGCTGTGCGTGAATGCACACAGGTGATCTTTGTTGGTGTTATTGACTTGTTGTAGTGCTAATCAGGCATATTTAGTCAGTGCAAGCTAATCAAGGCTAACATGCTATTTAGGCTAGCTGTATGTACATATTGCATCATTATGCCTCGTTTGTTGGTATGTTTGAGTTCATTTAATATCCTTTTATCCTCTTTGTATATGATTTAGTTTTCCATGTCTCACGACACTTTATCTGTACGTAATATCGGCTGCATTTGAGATAGTTGTTTGTGTGCCATGTTGTTCCAGACCACAGCAAACATTACTTAGCTTGCCAAAGATTTAATAAATCCATTAGAAGAAGACAGCCTGCCGTTTCCTTTAACTTCAACACAAATCTATACCATTTGGCCAAGGTCGGTAATTTCCAGGAGTTATCTCACCCTCTAAGTAGCGTCTGATTTATTAAAGGTTTTTTAATGTTTTAAAAATGTGTTGAATAAATATGAAATTTCAACATTTCTGTGACACATTGTCATTTTGATAGTAGGCTATTATAGCTAATATAGACACTTACATCATGTGTTGCCTTCATTAAAACACTTACCTAAGGCTTTTAATTTTTTGCGGCTCCAGACAGATAATTTTTTTAATTTTTGGTCCAATATGGCTCTTTCAACATTTTGGGTTGCCGACCCCTGGTATAGTTTGTTTTATTTTGACGACATCAGCAGACGCGACATACATTTATTTCCCACTTGCCAATATATGGAATTCTATTTCCTGAAATGTCCTCATAGTGTTAAAGGGGAACATTATCACAATTTCAGAAGGGTTAAAACCAATAAAAATCAGTTCCCAGTGGCTTTTTTTTTTTCGAAGTTTTTTTCAAAATTTCATACATCAACGAATATCCCGAAAAAAGGCTTTAAAGTGCCTGATTTTCACTATCTGTAAATCCACCATCCATTTTCCTGTGACGTTACATAGTGATGCCAATACAAACAAACGAATTATTCGGCGATTGCCTTCTAACCAACGATTGCATCTTTTGACCAGACCACTGGAGCAACTTAAATCCGTTGATTGGTAATTGTTTGTTTGGCATTAAATGTGGGTGGAGGGAAAGGCTGGATGCAAATATAGCTACAAATGTACATACAGCTAGCCTAAATAGCATGTTAGCATCGATTAGCTGGCAGTCATGCCGCGACCAAATGTCTGACTAGCACATAAGTCAATAACATCAACAAAACTCACATTTGTGATTTTGTGGACTTTATCGCTGGAAATGCATCTGATTTGAGTGTCGCAGGATATCCACACATATCTGTGCCATGTCTGTCGTCGCCATCCATCCATCCATTTTCTACCGCTTATTCCCTTGTGGGGTCGCGTGGGGCGCTGGCGCCTATCTCAGCTACAATCGGGCTGAAGGCGGGGTACACCCTGGACAAGTCGCCACCTCATCGCAGGGCCAACACAGATAGACACACAACATTCACTCTCACATTCACATCGCCGGTAAAATTTGCAGACCAAACGAGGGACTTTCGCATCTTTTGACACCGGTGCAACTTAAATCCGTCGATTGTTAAGTGTTTGTTTGGCATTAAATGTGGGTGGAGGGAAAGGCTGGATGCAAATATAGCTACAAATGTACATACAGCTAGCCTAAATAGCATGTTCGCATCGATTAGCTGGCAGTCATGCCGCGACCAAATGTCTGATTATCACATAAGTCAATAACATCAACAAAACTCACATTTGTGATTTTGTTGACTTTATCGCTGGAAATGCATCTGATTTGAGTGTCGCAGGATATCCACACATCTCTGTGCCATGTCTGTCGTCGCCATCCATCCATCCATTTTCTACCGCTTTTTCCCTTGTGGGGTCGCGGGGGGCGCTGGCGCCTATCTCAGCTACAATCGGGCGGAGGCGGGGTACACCCTGGACAAGTCGCCACCTCATCGCAACACAGATAGACAGACAACATTCACACTCACATTCACATCGCCGGTAAAATGTGCAGACCAAACGAGGGACTTTCGCATCTTTTGACACCGGTGCAACTTAAATCCGTCGATTGGTAAGTGTTTGTTTGGCATTAAATGTGGGTGGAGGGAAAGGCTGGAAGCAAATATAACTACAAAGGAGGCATAACAATGCAATATGTGTATACAGCTAGCGTAAATAGCATGTTAGCATCGATTAGCATGCCGTGCTAATCGATGCACACTCCACGTAAATCAACTTGAATCCGTCCCTGATCGTGTTGTTACACCCTCTGACAACACACCGACCAGGCATGATGTCTCCAACGTACGGAAAACAGTCGAAAAAACGGAAAATAACCGAGCTGATTTGACTTGTGTGTGTGTAATGTGTTTGAGAAAATGGTGGATTGATTCCCGTTGTAACATCACGGGTGAAAGGTCATTGCTCCGACAGCGAACAATTGAAAGGCGTTTAGATCGCCAAATTCACCCTTTTGGAGTTCGGAAATCGGTTAAAAAAAAAACATATGGTCTTTTTTTCTGCAACATCAAGGTATTTATTGACGATTACATAGGTCTGGTGATAATTTTCCACTTTAAGAGCTACCGTATTTTTCGAACCATAGGGCGCACCGGAATATAAGGCGCACTGCCGATGAATGGGTCTATTCAGATCTATTTTCATACAAAAGGCGCACCAGATTATAATTTGCAATAAAGGGGTCATATTAATATATTTTTTTCTGCATTTAAAACACTGTTTTTAGTGTTTATTTATGGCTGTATAAAAAAACTTTGATTGATTGATTGATTGATCGTCTCTAAATATTGGTTATCGGCCTCCTTGATAATCGCTAGATATGAAAAAAAACGTATCGGTCGATGTCTAGAGTGAAGTTGTTAGACAGGACGTGGGTCTTGAACGCTGTTTTCACACACAATTGTGTTGTGCTGTGCATTGTCAGACCCCAGAAAGGCAACGTTGACGGTGCAAGTGAGCGGATGATCGGATGAGTGTCCCTCCTAGATCGCTTTGTTATCAAGAGACTGGCGAGGCGAATGTGCTTTCTAACGCGTGTCCATGAAACCAGCCGACATCGACTGCTGATGTCTGAGATGCAGCCTGGTGCTTTTTTTCTTCCCGGCCTCAAGCTGGATTTAAAGAAATCTTTTCCAGTAAAACTTTACTAAACTGACTTGAGTTCAGTTCATTTCCTCAACGTTTTTTTTTGGCACTGACCTACTGAGTACAGATTCGGTGCCATGTTTGAGTACATGGGTTGTGCCCGGTTGTTGCCGACTCATTCAGCTCTTCGCACTTCGGCAGTCACCCCAGCAGCACTGAGAGCAGACTCAGACCGACCACCTCAAGGTAATGTTGCCATTTTCAATGCAAACAAAGTAACTGACTCAAAAAAATGCTCCGACTTAAGTAAAGTAAGACATGCGCTATGCTACAAACCATGCTAGGGGTCCCCAAACTACGGCCCAATAAAAAAAATGTATTAAATGTATTTATTTATTTTAAATTTGTTCTGTCCAGCCGCTCATGCACATCATAAAGTGGATGAAGATGATCATATCCGTACAGATTTACTTTACACAACAAAAGTCTGGCATACTTATGTGTGTATATATATATATATATGTATATATATATATATATATATATGTATGTATGTATGTATGTATGTATGTATGTATGTATGTATGTATGTATATATATGTATGTATGTGTGTATGTATATATATATATATGTATGTGTGTGTGTGTGTGTGTGTGTGTGTGTGTATATATATGTAATATGTATATATATAATATGTATATATGTATGTATGTGTGTATGTATATATATATATATGTATGTGTGTGTGTGTGTGTGTGTGTGTGTGTGTATATATATGTAATATGTATATATATAATATGTATATATGTATATTTATGCATGTATTTATAAATATATGTATATTTATTTATATATAAATATGTATATATATATTTATATATGTATATATGGGTATGTATATATATATATTTTTGTATATATATATATATTTGTATACATATGTGTATATATATATGTGTATATATGTGTGTACAGTATATATATATATATATATATATATATATATATATATATATATATATAATATGTGTATATTTATAAATATACAATATGTATATATGTATATCTATGTATATATGTACGCATGTATATATATATGTATGAATGTATATATATATATGTATGTATATATATATGTGTGTTAATGTATGCATGTATGTGTTTATGTATGTATATGTATGTATATATATATATATATATATATATATATATATATATATATATATATATATATATATATATATATATGTATGTGAATCGGAAGTAAAAGTAAAACAGACACACTCTCAGCACCCCAAACGGAACAAGTGGTAAAAAATGTATATATATATATATATATATATATATATATATATATATATATATATATATATATATATATATATATATATATATATATATATATATAAACTATTGAAAGTAACAAGCGGTATGGACAGATTATTTTACTCGATTAGGCAAACAAAGTAACTGACTCAAAAAAATGCTCCGACGTAAGTAAAGTAAAACATGCGCTATGCTACAAACCATGCCAGGGGTCCCCAAACTAAGTCCCAATAAAAACAAAATTAAATGTATTTATTTATCTAAAATTTGTTCTGTCCTGCCGCTCATGCACATCATAAAGTGGATGAGCGGCAGAATTAGCAGGACTTTCTTTTTTTATTCAAACATATATTTATTATATTTGTGACAAGTACAGTCCAGAAATACTGTTCAATGTTATTTTGCAGAGTATAAATCCTCTTGCTTCTGTCAGTATTGATTTCTTTTCATTACACAAAAGGGCTGTCAGGCGTCATGTGGGCGGGCAGGAAGCTCTGCATCGTCTTCATCAAACTCAAATATTGATGTAGTTTCTGGCACATTCTTCTATATTTCCTACTTTTCTGCACACGTGATCAATGTTTTAATATCAAGTGTTTTTCCTTCAACAACACTTCTACTGTGTTTCATAAACATCAGCCTCATTGGACTCATCCACTCAGTGTTAATTCCCATTGGAGGGAGCGGGAGTGACTAATGTTGTCTGTGGCCAACCTCCACTCCGACTAGTCACTCCTGGGACAAGGGAGCACACTTCTGTACTCAGCCACCTAAAGACCATAGTCCATAACATCTGAGTACTGTACTCAACCACCTAAAGACCATAGTCCATAACATCTGACTACTGTACTCAACCACCTAAAGACAGAGTCCATAACATCTGAGTACTGTACTCAACCACCTAAAGACAGAGTCCATAACATCTGAGTACTGTACTCAACCACAAAAATACCATAGTCCAGGACATCTGAGTACTGTACTTAACCACCTAAAGGCCATAGTCCATAACATCTGAGTACTGTAATCAACCACCTAAAGACCATAGTCCATGACATCTGAGTACTGTACTCAACCACTTAAAGACCATGGTCCATAACATTGGAGTACTATCCTCAACCACCTAAAGACCATAGTCCATAACATCTGAGCACTGTAGTCAACCACCTATATACCATAGTCCATAACATCTGAGTACTGTACTCAAACACCTAAAAACCACAGTCCATAACATCTGAGTACTGCACGCAACCATCGAAAGACCATAGTCCATAACATCTGAGTACTGTACTCAACCATCGAAAGACCATAGTCTATAACATCTGAGTACTGTACTCAACCACCTAAAGACAGTCCATAACATCTGAGTATTGTACTCAACCACCTAAAGACCCATAATACATAACATCTGAGTACTGTACTCAACCACCCAAAGACCATAGTCCATGACAACCTAGTACTGTACTCAACCACCTAAAGACCATAATCCATAACATCTGAGTACCATACTGAACCACCTAAAAAAAGACCATAGTCCATAACATATTGGTACTGTACTGAACCACCTAAAAAAAGTCCATAACATCTGAATACTGTACTCAACCACCTAAAAACCATAGTCCATTACATCTGAGTACTGTACTAAACCACCTAAAGACCATAGTTCATAACATCAGAGTACTATCCTCAACCACCTAAAGACAGTAGTTCATAACATCTGAGTACTATACTCAACCACCTAAAGGCCATAGTCCATAACATCTGAGTACTATACTCAACCACCTAAAGGCCATAGTCCATAACATCTGAGTACTATACTCAACCACTTAAAGACCGTAATCCATAAAATCTGACTACTGAACTGAACCACCTCAAGACCATAGTCCATAACATCTGAGTACTGAACTGAACTACCTAAAGACTATAGTCCATAACATCTGATTACTGAACTGAACTACCTAAAGACTATAGTCCATAACATCTGAGTACTGAACTGAACCACCTAAAGACCATAATCCTTAACATCTCTGAACATGACTTCAGTCTTTCTCAACCATAGGAGATGATGTTTCTCAGCTGTGGTCCATGTTTGTTGACATGCTAACAATTACATGTTAACGTTTTATGCTATCGTTTTCGCTCATTGTGTACGTTTCAACCTAATTATCATGGATTTTGTTACTTGGTGCCAATTGAGGAGTCTGCTAGATGTTCCTCTGTTACCATGATTATGTTAGCATGCTAACATTTTATGCTAGCATTTTAGTTAATTTGTACATTTTAACCTTACAATCAGGTATTTTATTACTGGCTGCCATCCTAGAAGTATGCTTGCTGTTCCCCTCTTACCATGTTAATGTTACCATGCTAACATTGTATGCTAACATTTTATCTCATTTTGTACGTTTTAACCTAATAGTCATGGGTTTCGTTATTTACTGCCATCTTATATTTGAACTAATTTTGTAATTTTAACCAAGTAAACATGAATTTCGGTACTTGCCGCCATCTTAGAAGAATGCTAGCTGTTCTTCTGCTAACACCAGCATAAAATGTTGTCATGCTAGCGTTTCAGCTCCTTTTATACATTTTAATCTACTAACATCTGATTTTTTTTTACTTTGCGCCATGTAAAAACTGTTAGCTTTACTGCTAATTTTTTAACGCTAATATTTTAGCTAATTTCATAGATTCTGTATTTTCTAACCTGCTAAAGTATGCTAACTCTTCTTATTATACATTCAACAGTTTTTTAAATGTATAATACATTACAGCATATCTTATGCTTTTTCACCCTTCAAAACATGTTTTTACCTTATACACTATTTCACATTCAAACAATTACTATTCAAACCATTAAAGGCCTACTGAAACCCACTACTACCCACCACGCAGTCTGATAGTTTATATATCAATGATGAAATATTAACATTGCAACACATGCCAATACGGCCTTTTTAGTTGACTAAATTACAATTTTCAATTTCCCGCGGAGTTTCTTGTTGAAAACGTCGCGGAATGATGACGCGTGTTTGTGACTTTATTGGCTGTAGCGGACATTTGATCCCAGCACCACTTACGGCTAAAAGTTGTCTCTTTTCATCGCATAATTACACAGTATTTTGGACATCAGTGTTGCTGAATCTTTTGCAATTTGTTCAATTAATGATGGAGACTATAAAGAAGAATGCTGTTGGTGGAAAGCGGTGGATTGCAGCTGCCTTTGGCAACCGAGACACAGCCGGTTTTTCTTTGTTTGTTGTGAAGCTTTAGCGAACATGTTTCTCTACCACATGTCAACCAGCAAGTTTTTGGATGAGAAAATTGCTATATTCAGTTGGCTCTTACCGGAGACTTCTGCGGCGTTAGTGTCCTCCTGCAGCAGCTGTCATCTTGGCTCCTCCATTGGCTTCTCTCAGAGACACTGGCGTTCACCGCAGCCCTCCGGCTTTCAGGTATGACTTTATAATCTCAACAAAACACTACGAACACAATAAGCAGATATGGGATTTTCCAGAATTGTCCTAGTAAATGTGTCTAATAACATTTGAATCGCTCCCACTGCACTCGCCTTTTTTTTTCTTTTTTTTTTTTCTAGTGCTTCACTCTAACTTTCCTCATCCACAAATCTTTCATCCTCGCTCAAATTAGCGGGGAACTCGTCGCTATCTCGGTCCGAATTGCACTTGCTGCTGGTGGCTATAATTATAAACAATGTGAGGATGTGAGGAGCCCTACAACCCGTGACGTCACGCGCACATTGTCTGCTACTTCCGGTACGGGCAAGGCTTTTTTATTAGCGACCAAAAGTTGCGAACTTTATCGTCGATGTTCTCTACTAAATCATTTCAGCAAGAATATGGCAATATCGCGATATGATCAAGTATGACACATAGAATGGACCTGCTATCCCCGTTTAAATAGGAAAATCTCATTTCAGTAGCCATTTAAAACATGTTTTTACCGTTAAACTATTTCACATTCAAACAATTTCTATTCAGTTTAGTGTTAGCTCATCAACATTCAAACTATTTTTACATTTATTCCATCAGCATTTCAGTTCGCACAATTTTTTTTTTTACATTAATTGCGGCATCTAGTTATTGAATATGATTAAAGTCATTATGTAATTATTTGAGTGGGCCTCCGGGCCCCGTTGTAGTGGAAAATTGGGCCCCGGGGGTCATAAAGGTGACGACGCCCTGCAGCAAAAGACCACTCCAGACCTCTCATAGTAAAGCTGGATGCCAACAGGCGAGGTGTGACACGCATAAGTCGGCGACGCGGCGCAGGAAAACGTGCGGTGAGTTGACAGCTTCAATCGATGGCCCATTTGGCGTCTGGAGCATCCACATGAAGCAGAGCGCGGCATTATTTCCCGTCACGTGCGAGCAGCAGTTTCAGTTCCTGCTTTTCATCTAAAATGTGCAGCGTGGGATTTTCCACGACGAAAAGTTGTTTTACTTTCTGCAAACATCCTCTGCAGAAAAAAAGCCAGCCTAACGTGCGTTTATTGCGCATGCCTCATTCAATTTCAGGGGTCGCCTGCTCGGCGGCGTCACCGTGACGGATCATAACGAGCGCTCGGCAGCCGTTTACGGCAAATTAGCACCCACTTGCGCGTGGCACACATTCGACACCTTGGAATGACCACCTGCTGTGTTTTGCACATTCAATAGTGGGTGCTCTCACTTTACCAGGGGTCGGCAAGCCAAAATGTTGAAAGTAGGGGCTGGGCGATATATGGATATACTCCATATATTGCGTGTTTGTCTCTGTGCTAGGGCTGGGCGATATGACAAAAAAAATTATCACGATATAAGTGTTTCATATCAGTCGATATCGATAATTATCGATAAAAAATACAAAAAACTATTCTAAATAAAGACCAGGAGAAAAAAGGCTGAATTTAAATACGTTTATTTTAAATACAACCTTTAACCTTTAGAACGAGGTCAGCATTGAGAAAAGCAGTCAAATAAATGAAAATACTGGTCGATGTGCAAATATTGACATTAAATAAATGCTTACCCAGACTTCTCAACTATGCTGAGCGGTAGCATGTCCTTCGCTAATTGATACACCACTGCATCCCTTATTTCTTTATAATGTTTTGAATTTTTGTCGTATGGCACTGCTGCCGAGTGCCTCTCGATGGTGGTCTGTTGTTTGCGCTTCGGCGCTGTTCTACTTGCACCGGCTGATGTTGTGGCTGTTTGCTGGTGAGAGCGGCTCAGGTGGTAGAATAAGTTTGTCGTGTTCCAAGACTCGGTCGGGACTACGACCTTGCAAAGTTTGCAGACAGTATTTCTCTGATTCGTATCGGACTTAAACAATCCAAAATACTGCCAAACTGGTGACGTGACGTTTCCTTTTTTATTTACAATTTCCTCTCGTGCTGCCGCACTCATATTCCCGTTTCGTTGATTAACGTGGACCCCGATTTAAACAAGTTGAAAAACTTATTCGGGTGTTACCATTTAGTGGTCAATTGTACGGAATATGTACTGAACTGTGCAATCTACTAATAAAAGTATCAATCAATCGTTGCTTTTTTTTTTCCCTGTTAGCATTTCCCAGAATGCCTTGCGGTTCAGGCTCGGCCGTGATAGGTCGAGAGGCTAAAGCCCTTCCTTTGCCTACACCCCCCAGAATGCCGTGCGGTTCCGGCTCTGCGTTTCTTACTATTTTTTTCTAACAGAACTCAGTGAAATTATCGAACGTTCTATCGACCCCATTTTCTATTGATATCGATCACATGTCTATCGCGATATATATCGTTATCGTTTTGTCGCCCAGCCGTACTCTGTGCGATATAGAAAATGACTATATCGTGATATTCGAGTATACGTTCTCACGCACTGCATGCGTTTCTCACTCTTCATTGTCTCTGCTTCGCACCGAGACTTAAAGGGGAACATTATCACCAGACCTATGTAAGCGTCAATATATACCTTGATGTTGCAGAAAAAAGACCATGTATTTTTTTTAATCGATTTTCGAACTCTAAATGGGTGAATTTTGGCAAATTAAACGCCTTTCTGTTTATCGGTCTTTTAGCGTTCTGACGTCACCAAGGTAACACACCCGCCATTTTCATTTTTACATTACAAACACCGGGTCTCAGCTCTGTTATTTTCCGTTTTTTTGACTATTTTTTGGAACCTTGGAGACATCATGCCTCGTCGGTGTGTTGTCGGAGGGTGTAACAACACTAAGAGGTAGGGATTCAAATTGCACCACTGGCAAGAAATCTGCCGCCAGACCCCCATTGAATTTGCCAGAGTGTCTGCCGGCGATGCTAAGACAGACATGGCACAGAGATGTATGGATAACCTGCAGATGCATTTCCAACGATTAAGTCAACGAAATCACAAAGGTGAGTTTTGTTGATGTTGTTGACTTATGTGCTAATCAGACATATTTGGTCACTGCATGACTGCCAGCAAATCGATGCTAACATGCAATTTACGCTAGCTGTATGTACATTTGAAACTAGATACCCACATTTAATGCGAAACAAACACTTACCAATCGACGGATTTAAGTTGCTCCAGTGTCAGAAGATGCGAAAGTCCTGATCGTTTGGTCCGCACATTTTACCGGCGATGCTAATAAGGCAGCCATGCTATGGGCCACTTCATTAGGTACACCCACGCTATGGCCGAATAGCGTCAATAGCTATTCGCTCAATAGCTTCAATTTCTTCTTCAATTTCGTTTTCGCTATCTGCCTCCATACTCCGACCATCTGTTTCAATACATGCGTAATCTGTTGAATCGCTTAAGCCGCTGAAATCCGAGTCTGAATCCGAGCTAATGTCGCTATATCTTGCTGTGGTAACCGCCATGTTGTTTGTATTGGCAGCACTGTATGACGTCACAGGGAAATGGACCGTCGCATCGCAAATAGCGAAAATCAAGAACTTTAAAGCTTTTTTTAGGGATATTCCGGGAGGTGTAAAATTTTGAAAAAAACTTCGAAAAATAAAACAAGCCACTGGGAACTGATTTTTATTGTTTTTAACCCTTTTGAAATTGTGATAATGTTCCCCTTTAAAACAAGCTCACCTTCTTACACACTCTTTCATTAAACATTAAAGGCCTACTGAAATGAGATTTTCTTATTCAAACGGGGATAGCAGGTCCATTTTATGTGTCATACTTGATCATTTTAGCGATATTGCCATATTTTTGCTGAAAGGATTTAGTAGAGAACATTGACGATAACGTTTGCAACTTTTGGTCGCTAATAAAAGCCTTGCCTGTACCAGAAGTAGCAGACGATGTGCGCGTGACATCACGGGTTGTGGAGCTCCTCACATCCTCACATTGTTTACAATCATAGCCACCAGCAGCAAAAGCGATTCGGACCGAGAAAGCGTCGATTTCCCCATTAATTTGAGCGAGGATGAAAGATTCGTGGATGAGGATGGTGAGAGTGAAGGACTAAAAGGAAAAAAAAAAAAAGGCGAGGGCAGTGGGAGCGATTCAGATGTTATTAGACACATTTACTAGGATAATTCTGGAAAATCCCTTATCTGATTATTGTGTTACTAGTGTTTTAGTGAGATTATAAAGTCATACCTAAAAGTCGGAGGGGTGTGGTGATCGCTGGTGTCTCTAATGGAAACCATGGAGGAGCCAAGAAAGTCGCAGCTGCCTCTTTGACAGCTGCAGGAGGAGGTCGCATTATCCACTCAAGTCTCCGGTAAGAGCAGACTTAATATCACAATTTTCTCACCGAAACCTACCGGTTGACATGTGGTAGAGAAACATGTTTGCTTGACCGCTCTGTTCCATATTAAAGCTTCACAACAAACAAAGAAACACTGGCTGTGTTTCGGTTGCTAAAGGCAGCTGCAATTTACCGCTTTCCACCAACAGCATTCTTCTTTGACGTCTCCATTATTAATAGAACAAATTGCAAAAGATTCAGCAACACGGATGTCCAGAATACTTTGTAATTATGAGATTAAATCTGAAGACTTTTAGCCGTGGGTGGTGCTGGGATAAAATGTCCGCTCCAACCAATAACCTCACAAACACGCGTCAACATAAGCGTCATCATTCCGTGACGTTTTCAACAGGAAACTTCGCGGGAAATTTAAAATTTCAATTTATTAAACTAAAAAGGCCGTATTGGCATGTGTTGCAATGTTAATATTTCATCATTGATTTATAAACTATCAGACTGCGTGGTTGGTAGTAGTGGGTTTCAGTAGGCCTTTAACCTACTAACATCGTCATTTTTTTTACGTTGCACCATGTCAAAACCGTTAGCTTTACTGCTAAATATCCATCCATCCATCCATTTTCTACCGCTTATCTCAGCTACAATCGGGCGGAAGGCGGGGTACACCCTGGACAAGCCGCCACCTCATCGCAGACTGCAAAAAATTGTAATGCTAATATTTTGGCTAATTTCATAGATTATGTATTTATTTAACCTGCTAAATAGAAAATTATTATATTGTGATATTCGAGTATACGTTCTCACGCAGTTGCTTTTAGCTGCGGGCATTACACTGCATGCGTTTCTCACTCTTTCTTGTCTCTGCTTCTCACAGAGACTTAAAACAAGCACACCTTCTTACATACGTCACGGAGAGGTAGCGACATGGGTAACGATAGCAGTGGTAATCCAAGAGAAAAAAGGTGCGAATCTGGTTACAAATGAAGGAAGAATCAATTCCCAAGAAAAACGGCACGGGGTCCGTCATCTGGCGGTGGTTTTGGCTTCAAGTGGGAAGATGTTTTACAAGTATGCGGCAAAAGCGTTGCTACAAAAAGTAGCGGCACTGCTAATGTGTAGCACCAGTTCAAAAGTCACCTGCGAGAGAATGAGGAGGGCTTGAAACTCCGCATGTCAACATCTCCGGCCGGTGCCACAGCCACAAAATGCCCAAGCAACCATTTCCACATGTACACCGTATAAAAAAAAAGAAAAAAAAGTCAACAACAGAAGGAGATAACGTCCGCAGTAACCTACCACATAGCGAAAGACATACACTGTTTGATTTGCTGTTATGCAGCTCATTTTTCTTTGACAGTTATTGAAATATCTTGTGACATCATGCACAAAAGTGCACTTTATATGTTTTAGACTATTGTAGTGGCGTTCTGTACAAAAAGTGCACTTTAATTTAGTGTTGTTTTGATATGTCATCTTGGTGACATCATGCACAAAATAGCTTGTTTTAAAATGTCTCCGACAATCTTTCTCTTTGTTTTGGGATTTACCTGAATGTTTGTGCCACTGCTTGATAGATAGATAGATAGATGGATAGATAGATAGATAGATAGATAGATAGATAGATAGTACTTTATGATAACTGTTTTATATATATATATATACATATGTATGTGTGTATGTCAATCAATCAATCAATGTTTATTTATATAGCCCCAAATCACAAATGTCTCAAAGGACTGCACAAATCATTACGACTACAACATCCTCGGAAGAACCCACAAAAGGGCAAGGAAAACTCACACCCAGGGGGCAGGGAGAATTCACATTCAGTGGGACGCCAGTGACAATGCTGACTATGAGAAACCTTGGAGAGGACCTCAGATGTGGGCAACCCCCCCCCTCTAGGGGACCGAAAGCAATGGATGTCGAGCGGGTCTAACATGATACTGTGAAAGTTCAATCCATAGTGGCTCCAAGACAGCAGTGAGAGTCCCGTCCACAGGAAACCATCTCAAGCGGATCAGCAGCGTAGAGATGTGCCCAACCGATACAGGCGAGCGGTCCATCCTGGGTCCCGACGAGCGGTCCATCCTGGGTCTCGACTCTGGACAGTCAGTACTTCATCCATGGTCATCGGACCGGACCCCCTCCACAAGGGAGGGGGGGACATAGGAGAAAGAAAAGAAGCGGCAGATCAACTGGTCTAAAAAGGAGGTCTATTTAAAGGCTAGAGTATACAGATGAGTTTTAAGATGAGACTTAAATGCTTCTACTGAGGTAGCATCTCGAACTGTTACCGGGAGGGCATTCCAGAGTACTGGAGCCCGAACGGAAAACGCTCTATAGCCCGCAGACTTTTTTTGAGCTCTAGGAATCACTAATAAGCCGGAGTCTTTTGAACGCAGATTTCTTGCCGGGACATACGGTACAATACAATCGGCAAGATAGGCTGGAGCTAGACCGTGTAGTATTTTATACGTAAGTAGTAAAACCTTAAAGTCACATCTTAAGTGCACAGGAAGCCAGTGCAGGTGAGCCAGTACAGGCGTAATATGATCAAACTTTCTTGTTCTTGTCAAAAGTCTAGCAGCCGCATTTTGTACCAACTGTAATCTTTTAATGCTAGACATGGGGAGACCCGAAAATAATACGTTACAGTAATCGAGACGAGACGTAACAAACGCATGGATAATGATCTCGGCGTCTTTAGTGGACAAAATGGAGCGAATTTTAGCGATATTACGGAGATGAAAGAAGGCCGTTTTAGTAACGCTTTTAATGTGTGACTCAAAGGAGAGAGTTGGGTCGAAGATAATACCCAGATTTTTTACAGAGTCACCTTGTTTTATTATTTAGTTGTCAAATGTTAAAGTTGTATTATTAAATAGAGGTCGGTGTCTAGCAGGACCGATAATCAGCATTTCCGTTTTTTCGGCATTAAGTTGCAAAAAGTTAGCGGACATCCATTGTTTAATTTCATTAAGACACGCTTCCAACTGACTACAATCCGGCGTGTTGGTCAGCTTTAGGGGCATGTAAAGTTGGGTGTCATCAGCATAACAGTGAAAGCTAATACCGTATTTGCGTATGACGTCACCTAGCGGCAGCATGTAGATGCTGAAGAGTACAGGGCCAAGGACCGAACCCTGGGGAACTCCACACGTTACCTTAACATAGTCCGAGGTCACACTGTTATAGGAGACGCACTGCATCCTATCAGTAAGATAAGAGTTAAACCATGACAGGGCTGAGTCCGACATACCAATTCGTATTTTGATACGCTCTAATAAAATATTATGATCGACGGTATCGAAAGCAGCGCTAAGATCGAGGAGCAGCAACATAGATGACGCATCAGAGTCCATCGTTAGCAATAGATCATTAGTCAGTTTTGCGAGGGCTGTCTCAGTCGAGTGATTTGCCCTGAAACCGGATTGAAAGGTTTCACATAGATTGTTAAACGCTAAGTGCTCATTTAGCTGCTCTGCAACAATTTTTTCGAGGATTTTCGAAATAAAGGGAAGGTGAGACACCGGTCGGTAGTTTACCATGAGGTCAGGATCGAGGTTAGGTCTTTTAAGGAGAGGATGAATAACCGCTTTTTTGAATGCAACGGGAACAGTGCCCGAGGAAAGTGATAAGTTTATAATATTTAGCACTGATGGACCTAATAATACAAAAAGCTCCTTGATAAGTTTCCCAGGAAGTGGGTCAAGTAAACATGTTGTTTGTTTTATTCCATTTACACGTTGTAACAATCCTTCTAATGTTATTTCATCAAAACGAGAGAAACTATTTTGGATATTTGCAGTATCCGCCGTATATACAATCGTATCTGTGTTACTATAACCCCGTTGTAGCTGGGACGCATTGTCTTTAATCTCCTTTCTAATAAGTTCAATTTTCTTATTAAAGAACTTCATAAAGTC